>NW_027248467.1:0-75000 GCF_031021105.1 Erythrolamprus reginae
GGCAGGTTGGCAGCAATTGGGTTTTTTTTTTCCCTGCAGTTCCAATTATCCTCTCAAGTCTGTGTCTGTCTTGTTGGGTTGCAGAACTGACCTTTGAGAGTCATTGGTAGAAGATGTTGCTGTTCCACAGGGCATCCTCAGGGCACCCCAATTTCTGCCAATTTCATTGCAGGAGCCCACAGGGAAGAGTAAGGCCAATTTAATCTGTACCATGCTTGCAAAATATCAGCCAGTTGTGTTTTCAAATGAACTTCAGATCTCCTAATCGACTCTTCTTTCAGTCTTTCCCAAGAGGACAGTTTGATGATAGGCAACGCTCTTCTAAGCTGGGTAATCGATAAGAATTAAACAACAGACACATATTTCAAAGTCAGAAATCTCTAGCTGTTATCGGCCGTAATGAATTGGCTGGAAAGGTGAATAATAATCATCATCATAAACAAGAATGGCAATGTCAAACTTAGAGGGCTTGGTTTTGTTACTCATCTGCACACGTAGGTCTCAACAACTTCTTTGTACTGTATGGACTAAAAATTGTTGGTGTTGTGGTTAGCTCTGGCCCAGCTCCTGCCCCACGGACTGTGGATGTGGGGGAGACATCCACATGCTGCAGGCCTGTTTTGCCCCCGGTGGAATCTGATGGTGAAGGCTCCTCTGACCAAGAAGACATGAGTGACAGGGAGGAGGAGAGTGTGGCAGACAGCTCAGAAGGAGATCAATTATCTAGCTCCTCCTTGGATTCAGAACAAGAGTTAATGATACAGCCACGCACGCAGAGAGCGATGCATAGGCAACAACAACTGAGAGATTATTATCAAAGAAAATGAGGCCACCTGTGGTTGGGTGGGGCTGTGGTCATTAGTGAGGCTGCTATAAAGAGCAGCCTGTGGGTTTGGCCATTGTGGAGGATTATCTGATCGTTGTGTTTCATGACTGCTTTACTGACTGATCTTTTGTGTGCTGCTTTTTCCCCGCTTGGAAACTAAACCATAGAAACATAGAAACATAGAAGTCTGATGGCAGAAAAAGACCTCCTGGGTCCATCTAGTCTGCCCTTATACTATTTCCTGTATTTTATCTTAGGATGGATATATGCTTATCCCAGGCATGTTTAAATTCAGTTATTGTGGATTTATCTACCACGTCTGCTGGAAGTTTGTTCCAAGGATCTACTACTCTTTCAGTAAAATAATATTTTTTTCATGTTGCTTTTGATCTTTCCCCCAACTAACTTCAGATTGTGTCCCCCTTGTTCTTGTGTTCACTTTCCTATTAAAAACACTTCTCCGTGCTAAAGGAGCGGGGTCCAGCAGTCACGTGGGTTGCTCATGTCCAATCCGGTGGAACTGAGCCTTGTATTAAAAAAGCCTGCTGGATCCGCCCTTCCCAGAATTCGCTCAGTTCTCGTATCCATCGGTACGGTGAAACGGCTCGTTCAACCATAACACCTTCCCTTTGACTCCTTCTACTTAGAACAGTAAGAAATATTTTTCTGTTATTGACTTGCTTATTATATCGCCAACCGTAATCGGCTAGGCTTCCATTAGGGGAGAAGTCTGCAGCCCGGCCCCCCCGCAGCTTTTTTCTTCGCTGCTAGCCGGCTGCTGCTGCCGGCTTGGATTGTTTCTCCTCAATCCTCTCGGCCTGGAGGTTTCTTAAGCAAGCGGTGTGCTTTTTACTTAGAGGGCATTACCTCCTGTGGTGTGAGACGTTCTCAAGTTTCCCTTGTCAGTCTCCTGGACTTAGTCTATCGCTTCTTTAAGCTATCGGAGCGTTTTATTTTTGTCGTGAAGGCCTTCGTGTCCCCTTAATTGCGCACTTTCGTTTTTGGCCTTCTGCCATCCGCTTAGTGCTTTCAGTCCACCGCTTGGATCCTGGAGTGGGCTTTGAGTCTCTCAGGCTAAATTCTCCACCGGCTACGCCTCTAACCAGTGTGCCTTGGTTAATTGATTAGTTTTAGGGAGGCCAGCCGCGCTGCATTTGAGGACACGAACTCTGGTCTCGTCCAGATTGCTCTCAAGTCGCAGCAGCTCCTAGGCCTAGGAGCAGGATCCCATTCCTCTTGGGAATAAAAACCTTTTAAAAGTGCTTCTCCCCCCTAGGTTCTTTTGGCTCAAGCCTGGTTTTCTGCTAATTTCAGACTATGGCTTCCTTTCCCAAGAGAGGCACAGCTAAAGGTCCCAGAGAGGCCAGGCCTACAGGTGAAGAGATTACTAACTTTCCCCAGGCCTCTGCTTCCTCTTCTGCTGGAGCCCACCATGTGGCCAAGTCCACCAGGGCTGAAAAGAGAAGGGACCTAGCCCTCCAAAAAATTCACGATAAATCAGCCAAACGCTTAAAAGTGCAGGCCCAAGTGCACATTAATCCTGACCCCTCAGAAGCATCTATCTTGCCTCCTCCTGGGTCCACTGTTTTATCTCTGGATGAGCCAAACCTAAACTTACCCCAACCTAACCTGTGGGGTCTAGGGCCAGAGGAACCAGATTTAATAGAAGATTCCTCCCAGCCAGAAACCTCTCAGGCCCCCAAGGACTCTTCTTCTAACATTTCTGCTGATATTTCTTCTCTACCACCAGAATTTCGATCTATTTTTTCTGTCTTATCCAAGGCCATTGATGCTAAGCTCTCAGCCATCAATGTGCCATCTGTGTCTCATCTACCTCTGCGTCCTTCCCCGCCCCCATGGTTCTTCCTCAACCTTTAGGGCTCCAATGGATGAGGTCTCAGACTCCTCCCAGGACGAAGATGAGGATGAATATCCGGCAGAGGAGGAAGACCCTTTTCAGGGTCTCTCAGAAGACGAAGAATCCCAAGTCAAGACACCTACTCCAGCTACTATTTTTCCTTCTCAACTTTTCAAATCTCTCCTTCTCAAGGCAAGAGTATCCACAGGTTTAGCTGGCCAGGAGAAGCAGACTACTTCCTCCACTGACCCCCCAGAGGAAAATTTACCATACTTCACAGAAGAGCAGGAAGATAATGAGGTAATTCCTATGCCAAAATTGTTTAAGGATGCCTTACTTAAACAGTGGGATCATCCAGCCTCTGGCCTTAAACCCCACTACCAAAGACAAGAAATTGTACAAGCTCTCTCCTTCATACGAAGAGCTTCTATCATGCCCTAAACCTGATGAACCTGTCAAAACCCTCCACTCTGCTGCAGCCATTCCTGGTGAGGCAGAAGAGGTGCTTCGCCCAGAAGATAAGCGACTTGAGCAAATGCTCAAGAGAGGATTTACCGCTGACTCCTGGGCAATAAAGAGCGCCGCAGCTGCATCCTTTTTCTCCAGAGCTATGCTTCTATGGCTTCGTCAACTTCAACAGCATATTCCTCCCGATGATCTGAGGGGTCAACAGGACTTCAACAAGGTTTTTGCTGCTGCCCAGTACGTGGCGGATGCTACACTTCAATCCTCCAGATTTGCAGCCAGGTCTATAGCGGCCTCCACAACGGCCAGAAGACTCCTATGGCTTCGTCCTTGGCAGGCAGGAGTACGACAAAAGTGGCAACTAGCCATGGGGCCATTAAAACGTGATCTCCTCTTCGGAGATCTTCTGGACCCACTGCTCACTGAGACCACAGACAAGAAGAAGGTTTTGGGTCCCACCATCAAGAAGGCGTCCAAAACACAGCCTTTTCGTCGCCCAGGGCGGTCAACAGGAACAGGGGTCTACCTTTCAAAGACAGCCAGGTCAGTATTCCCCCCGTTTTCGTTCCCAATCTAGAGGCTCCAGGGGTAGAGGCTTCCGGTTCCAAAGAGGAGCCTCTTCCAATAGGGCTTCAAAGAAACCCAGATGGTAATTTCCCTTCATATCCGATAGGCGGCCGCCTAGCCCGCTTCTCCTCCGCATGGCGCCGCTCCTCCAAGGACCCCTGGGTTATTGACACTGTAGAAAGGGGCCTCCGTTTAGAGTTTATTTCCTTTCCCCCTAAACGTTTCATTTCCTGCCCCTCTCCTAGATCCTCCTCATCCAGTATCCGGATAGGAGGAAGCTATTTCTCATTTACTATCTATCAAAGCCATCAATCAGTCCCTCCCGACCAAAAAGGGCCGGGGCTTTTATTCCATCCTCTTTATGGTCCCTAAGACGTCTGGAGGCTGGAGAGCCATTCTAGATCTTAAAAATTGAACCTATTCATCAAGTATAGAAAATTCAAGATGCACTCCTTGGCATCCATTTTAGCTTCTCTTCATCCAGGGGACTTCATGGTCTCTCTGGATCTCACAGAGGCATACCTCCATATTCCCATTGCCAAACACCACAGAAAATATTTACGTTTTGCCTTCCAGGGCAGACATTTTCAATACAGAGCTATGCCCTTTGGGCTCTCCTCAGCCCCAAGAGTCTTTACCAAGCTTTTGGGAGCTCTAGCGGCTCACATCCGGGCCACGCCCATTCATATTTTATGTTATTTAGATGACATTTTAATTCATGGGAATTCTAGAGATAGAGTGGCCGCAGATCTTTCTGTCACCATGTCAGTTCTACAGAACCATGGTTTTTCCATAAACTTCGATAAAGCCACCTTCGACCATCTACTTCCATTCTGCATCTTGGATCCATTATTAATGCTGAGATATCCCAGGTATTTCTCTCCCCTGAGAGGAAGCAGAGCATAGAAGACCTGATTTTCCGTGTTTTGTCCCAACAATCAGTCCCCATAGTCTCCCTATCTTCCTTGCTGGGAAAAATGGTATCATGCATTGGAATTGTTCCTGGGCTCGTCATCACGCCAGGGAACTACAGTGGCTTCTGTTACCTTTCCAGAGATCGGGGCGCAGCAACTCGACACGGCGTATCGCCATTCCACCGGCAGTTCGCAGATCTCTCAAATGGTGGATTTCTCCAGCCATGGACAAGGGTTCCCCCTTCAGGTGCCCAGACCAGTTTGTGGTCACCACAGATGCCAGTCTCCTGGGTTGGGGAGCCATGCTCAAGGGTTGATAGCCCAGGGCACTTGGTCACCGGAGGAGGCCTCCAGGCCTATCAACTGGCTGGAGTTAAGGGCCGTCTCCCTAGCCTTAAAGCAATTCTATCCTCACATCACCAACCAACATGTTCTGGTCCTGACCGACAACATAGCCACCAAAAGCCATATTTGCAGACAGGAGGCACGAGATCCAAGGCTCTCATGAGGGAGGCCCTAAAGTTAGGCCTTTGGGCGGAGAAACACCTCCAGTCACTTCTAGCCGATCACATCTCGGGAAGCCTCAATGTCCAAGCGGACTGGCTCTCACGAGCGACCATAGATCCAGGAGAGTGGAACCTCCATCAGACACTGTTCCACCAAATCTGCCTCAGGTTCGGGTTTCCAGTACTGGATCTGTTTGCGACCGAAACCAATACCCAGCTCCCTCGCTTCATCTCCAGGTTTCCAGCCCCGGGAGCGGAGGCAACCAATGCTCTCAGGAGCCCATGGCCTCCAGGCCTCCTTTATGCTTTCCCTCCAATTCCGATCTTACCGGAGGTGATCCACAAAATCATCCTAGAAAGAGCTCGAGTGATCTTGATCGCCCCCCACTGGCCTCGCCGGCCCTGGTTCGCAGACCTTCAACAACTGTCCGTCCAGGACCCTTGGCGACTCCCCGTTTCGGAGGATATGTTACGGCAGGGGGCCTCATTCCATCCAGATCCGGAGTGGTTCCACCTCACTGCCTGGCTGTTATCCGGAGAGACTTAGACCTGCGAGGGTACGATCCGGATACAGTGGAAATTATCCTGAAGGCCAGAAGAGGATCGACCAATAGGATATACGACCATACTTGGTCCAAATTTCATCAGTGGTGCTCGCAGGAGGGTTTATCTCCCCTGTGTCTTCCCATCCACAAGATACTTGCCTTTCTCATGAAAGGTTTCCATCAAGGTCTCTCCACCAGCACTATCCGTCGGCACTTAGCAGCCATTTCTACGGTCTTGGCAGGACCTCGCAGACAGCCGCTCCGTTCCTTTCCGGAAATCCAAGAATTCCTCAAAGGTATGGCCAACCTCAGACCGTCTAAGGTCCACAGATACCCTTCCTGGGACTTGCCTCGGGTTCTCCACTCCCTTACTCAGGCACCATATGAACCCATGAAATCAGCGTCTCTCAGGTACCTATCTTTCAAGGTAGCATTCCTGGTGGCGATTACATCCGCCCGACGCATCTCTGAATTGGCTGCTCTCTCAATCAGACAGGACCTCTGCCAGTTCCACCAGGACAAGGTGGTCCTACGCCTGGACCCCACCTTCCTACCCAAGGTCAGTTCCATGTTCCACAGATCCCAGGATATTATTTTACCTTCCTTCTGTTCCCAACGGGACCATCCCCTAGCTATTAGATGGCACACTCTGGACTTGACTAGAGCGCTGAAAATTTACATCCAGTGCACAGGCCACATTCGGAGATCTGAAGCACTCTTCGTGGCCTATCACCCCAGATCCATGGGCTCCAAAGTGTCTTCAACAGTGATAGGCCGTTGGATCAGGGGAACCATTTCTAAAGCCTATGAGTCAGATTCTCTCTCCATTCCAAAGAATATTACAGCACACTCTACCAGAAGTGCTGCCACATCGACCGCTTGGGCGACTCAAGCCCCGTTGGAAGAAGTGTGTAAAGCAGCCACTTGGGCCTCGCCTAATTCCTTCATCAGACACTATAAAATCGATACATATGCCTCAGCAGATGCGGCCTTCGGTAGAAGGGTTCTCCAATCCGTTATTTTTCACAATGACAACTTGAACCCTCCCTAGGGACCTATCTATTGGGTATGTCCCACGTGACTGCTGGACCCGCTCCTTTAGCACGGAGAATAGGCGTTGATCGCTTACCTGAACGCCTCTTCTCGTGCAGTGAGCGGGTACAGCAGTCACTTCCCTCCCTTATGTGTTTTTCTCTTCTTATCTTCTATAACCTAACCTTATTCTATTTCACGAGAGTTGAACATACTTGAGCCTTTCACATCTGAGCATGAGTCTACGGATTCGCGAATTCTGGGAAGGGGCGGATCCAGCAGGCTTTTTTAATACAAGGCTCAGTTCCACCGGATTGGACATGAGCAACCCACGTGACTGCTGTACCCGCTCACCACACGAGAAGAGGCGTTCAGGTAAGCGATCAACGCCTATTCCCTCCTGGACCTTATTTAACCCTTTAATATATTTAAATGTTTCGATCATGTCCCCCCTTTTCCTTCTGTCCTCCAGACTATACAGATTGAGTTCATTAAGTCTTTCTTGATATGTTTTATGCTTAAGACCTTCCACCATTCTTGTAGCCCGTCTTTGGACCCGTTCAATTTTGTCAATATCTTTTTGTAGGTGAATTCTCCAGAACTGTACACAGTATTCCAAATGTGGTCTCACCAGCATTCTATATAGCGGGATCATAATCTCCCTCTTCCTGCTTGTTATACCTCTAGCTATGCAGCCAAGCATCCTACTTGCTTTCCCTACCGCCTGACTGCAGAGCAAAGTGTGTTTCACTTTGTGAAAGAAGAAGGACTGTGAATTGCCTCACAGCTACAAGCTAACTATCACAGAACTGATAAGGGACTTGTATAAATTACCAGTTTGTTTGGAGACAAGTGCTCTTAGCTATCCCAAAAGAGGGCTTAGGTTAAGTGAATTTTCCTTATAAAGAACATTGTTTTGAATTTTCAAACGTGTGTGTGTCTGAAATTTGTACCTGTGAATTTTTGGGAGGAGTCTACCATAGGCTTTATGAAAAGGTTAAACCCCAGTTGTGAAGAATTATCACAACAAACCCTCATCCCAAGAGAAGCATTTGGTGGGAATGCTTACAGCTCTGGGTTGCCTAAATTGCAAGTCTTGGAAATGAGGATCAGGGTTTCGGTTTGCAAAGAAAGAGACACAAAGCTTTCAGTGTTGTCATTTTGCATCATGCTGCAGGTGGAAGAGATGGTGCTGTATAATTTTTTTTCCCCCAGCAGTGACAGCTGGAACAATGTGCCTTGCGGGGCAGAACACAACGGAGTTTTTAAGAATGATGACAATATAATTCAGGCAGTTGAGTAAAAAATCAGGAACGGCTTTTAAAATGGCCTGAAATGCAACAACAACACAACAGCAATATTATTACTACTACTACTACTACTATTACTACTACTACTACTACTATTGTTATTGTTATTGTTATTCTTATTGTTATTGTTATTCTTATTCTTATTGTCATCGTCATCATCATCATCATCATCATCATCATCATCATCATCATCATGGCAATACAACACAGCAAACGAGACCACTATGCTGGATTTCGTATTTCATCACCAGTCGGGCGCTTCCCAAGCACCCAGGACTGTGTGATGTAGCGGCAAATTATGTGTGCCAATCCCAGTGAAGCAGCCTATTGCAATTGACAGGTATAGATTTTGTCAATTCCGATGGTTTTCAAATGTCCGCTGAGATCCTTTGGCACTGCGCCCAGCATGCCAAGGACCACGAGTCATTGCAGCTCGATTTTTAGATTTTGTATTTCACTAATTTCTCTAGCTGCTTCTCCTCAATTCTGCTGTCTTCTGGGATTGCGATGTCAATGATCCATGCTTTCTTTTTCTCCACGATCACAATGTCTGGTGTGTTATGCTTCAGAATTTGGTCAGTCTGAAGTCGGAAGTCCCACAGTAGTTTTGCTTGCTCATTTTCGACCACTTTTTCGGGCTTATGATCCCACCAGTTCTTTGACACTGGTAAATGGTAGTTCCGGCACAAGTTCCAGTGGATCATCTGTGCCACAGCATCATGTCTATGCTTGTAGTCAGTCTGTGCGATCTTTTTGCAGCAGCTGACTATGTGATCGATTGTTTCATCTGTTTCTTTACAGAGTCTGCACTTTGGATCGTCTGTTGATTTTTCAATTCTGGCTTTGACAGCATTTGTTCTAATGGCCTGTTCTTGTGCCGCCAGTATTAGTCCTTCTGTCTCCTTTTTGAGTGTTCCACTTGTAAGCCATGGCCAGGTCTTTTCTTTATCCACTTTGCCTTCAATCTTCTCCAAAAACTGTCCATGCAATGCTTTGTTCCACCAACTGTCCATATGACATTGAGTTACAGTTTTTCTGTACTGTTCCTATCATCATCATCATCATCATCATCATCATCATCATCATCATCATCATCATTATTGAAGAAAGAGACAGAAGGTTTGATTCTTGCAGCCCAAGAGCAAGCAATCAAAAAAATGCAATCAAGGCCAGGATTGAAAAATCAGCTGATGACCCAAAATGCAGACTTTGCAAGGAAGCTGATGAAACAATTGATCACAATTGATCTAAGTATTGCCCACAAGATCATATGCTGCAATGTCCTGCCTGTCGGCGACTACTTCAGCTTCAACCACAACAACACAAGAGCACATAACAGATTTAAAGTTAATATTAACCACTCCGAACTTGACTGTAAAAAATATGACTTCAGTAACTGAGTTGTCGAAGCGTGGAACTCATTACATGACTCCATAGTGTCATCCCCAAACCCCCAACACTTTACCCTTAGATTATCTATGGTTGACCTATCCAGATTCCTAAGAGGTCAGTAAGGGGCAAGTACAAGTGCACTAGAGTGCCTTCCGTCCCCTGTCCTATTGCTCTCCTATATCTCCTATATCTTTCTTCTATTCCTATATCTCTTCTTCTATTCTTTCATTGATATGTTCTACAGTAATACCTCATGATACAAACTTAATTGGTGCAAGGAGGAGGTTCGTATGACGAAAGGTTCGTAAGACGAAACATTGTTTCCCATAAGAAGCAATGTAAAGTCAATTAATCCATGCAAGAAAAAAAAACCCCGCAAAGAAAGGCTTTCGGCGACTGCTGGGAAGCCGCGTAGCTGTTCGGGGTTCGGGGGGGTGCTGGGAAGCCCCCCAGGCCGGCTGCAACCTTTTAAAACAGCCACGCCGCTTCCCAGCTGTCTCCTGAAGCCAAACGCCAAAGCCGAACTTCCGCATTCGGCTTCAGGAGACAGCTGGGAAGCGGCGCGGCTGTTTTAAAAGGTCGCAGCCAGCCTGGGGGGCTTCCCAGCAACCTCCCGAACTGAACCCGGGGTTCAGAAAAATTTTGCCTCTTCTTACGAACTTTGTTCAAGTTACGAACCGACGTTCGGGAGGCTTCTGGGAAGAAAATTGCAGACTACAAACAGAGGTACAACTACGTGGTCCATATGCTTCATTGGAACCTGCACCACAACTACCACCTACCAGTGGTAAAGAACTGGTGGGATCATGAACATGAGAACGTAGTTGAAAACAAACATGCCAAAATACTTTGGGACTTTTGAATTCACAGGTTTTGGAATCCCATACACCAGACCTCACAATTGTGGAAAAGAAAAAAGTGTGGATCATTGATGTTACCATACCAGGTGCCAGTCAAATTAATGAAAAGCAACAAGAAAAAAATAGTCAATATCAGGATCTTAAAATCGAACTCCTACAACTCTGGCATAAACTTTGTTTGTTTGTGTTGTGGTTAGCTCTGGCCCAGCTCCTGCCCCAAGGACTGTAGATGTAGGGGAGACATCCACATGCCGCAGGCCTGTTTTGCTCCTGGTGGAATCTGCTGATGAAGGCTCCTCTGACCAAGAAGACATGAGTGACAGGGAGGAGGAGAGTGTGGCAGACAGCTCAGAAGGAGATCAATTATCTCTCTCCTCCTTGGATTCGGAACAAGAGTTAATGATGTAGCCACACATGCGGAGTGCGATGCAAAGGCAGCAACAACTGAGAGATTATTATCAAAGAAAATGAGGCCACCTGTGGTTGGGTGGGGCTGTGGTCATTAGTGAGGCTGGGTTTGGCCATTGTGGAGGATTATCTGATCATTGTGTTTCGTGCCTGTCTTGCTAACTTCGACCTTTGTGTACTTATTTTTCCCCGCTTTGAAACTAAAGCAGAGCAAAGTGTGTTTCACTTTGTGAAAGAAGAAGGACTGTGAATTGCCTCACAGCTGCAAGCTAAGTATCACAGAACTGATAAGGGACTTGTACAAATTACCAGTTTGTTTGGAGACCAGTGCTCTTTACTATACAAAAAGAGTGCTCTGTTTATTTGGATTTTCGGTATAAAGAACATTGTTTTGAATTTTCAAACGTGTGTGTGTGTCTGAAATTTGTATCTGTGAATTTTAGGGAGGATTCTACCAGAGAGCTCGACAGAACAGTTTGTTTGTTGTTTGTTTCTTTCTTTCTTTCTTTCTTTCTTTCTTTCTTTCTTTCTTTCTTTCTTTCTTTCTTTGATTAACTTTTATGACAATTTATTAATTGGACTTTTATCTAGGACAACATTTTTGAATTCTGCTACATTTTTCCTCTTCTGCCATATGTTACTCATTAGACATTCTAATTTGTAATTCGTAACTTACTAATGCCTTATGTCCAATTGATTGCATTGCTACTTTTCTAACTGTGTCTAAAACTGGATCTAACTCTTTTTATATTTGAGGTGTAAACAATGTATGAAATTGACAGAAGCTGTATTAGCATGCGAGTGTTAATTTCACAAAGGAGTAATTCAATTTTCCACCCTTTGAATTTTTACACTGCCTGGAACTCTTGGTTGTATTTCAAGTATTTATCATGATTATTTCCTACAAAGCCCCTTTCTCCCCATTTGACAAATGTATGGATCATCATGTTTAATAAACTGGAGCATAGATCACACTTAATATTCCAGTTTCAACAAAAATTGAGGGAATTACAGAATCCTAAATAATGGAGTTTTGGGGTTCCAACGTGGCTATAAGTCCCTGACTACCCGTATATAAATATTTTTAAAATATAAATTAAAGCAATACAGTGTTCCCTCAATTTTGGCGGGGGATGTGTTCCGAGACCACCCGCGAAAGTCGAATTTCCACAAAGTAAAGATGTGGAAGTAAATACACCATTTTTGGCTATGGACAATATCACAAGCCATCCCTTAACACTTTAAAAGCCTAAATTACCATTTCCCATTCCCTTAACAACCATTTACTCACCATTATTACTGGTATTCACCATTGAATAAGACACTTAGTAATCCTGATATTTATAAACATAATTATTTATTAACAATAATTATTTTTTTTGTTATTTATTTGCAAAAAAATATTAGTTTGGCGATGATGTATGACGTCATCGGGTGAGAAAAAACGTGATATAGAAAAAAACCCGTGAAGTATTTTTTAATTAATATTTTTTGAAAAACAGCGGTATAGGCTATTCACGAAGTTCGAACCCGTGAAAATCGAGGGAATACTGCAATTAACTTACTTGGGGAAAGTTTGGTTTGTTTCTCCAGCTGTCTAGTAGTCTCCTCAGATAATGATGTCTCTCCTACATGTCTGGAACGGAACCCTCGCGATAATGGAGGGATCACTGTACTACACTACACTATACTATACTATACTATACTAACTATTTCATAGTTGTACCAAAGCCTATATCTTTATGGTTCTATACTCTTTAATCTATAGTCCATAGTATGTATCTCTTCACCTGTTGTCTTCAGGTGTCCCTTCTTGAAGATTCTGTTCCAGCTTTTGAACCCTACACTTCTAATTCTACACTTCTGGTTCTCCTCCTCAGCAAAGCCCCAAGACCCCTTTCTCTGACCTGGCTGATGACGAGAGGATCTTCGGCGGGGGAGATAACTCACAGCTGGAACAGAGCCAGGAAAACGCCCTGCTGTCCGAGATCACAGAAGAAGACCTAGAAGTCATCCGTCAACGGGAAGAAGCTCTCCAGCAGATTGAGGTCAGTAACAATTGCGAGGAAGCCGGAAGGCTCCAAGCCTATTCAAATACAGAAAGAGATCTTCTAGTCTGACCCCGTGCTCTATCAGGAGAGCCGATGCTCTTTCGGACAAGTGGCTGTCCAGTCTCTTCTTAAAAGCCTCAAGCGATGGAGCTCCCACAACCTCTGAAGGTAAGCCATTCCACTGATTCTGTCTAGGTAATTTTGCCTTCATTCCAGGTTGCTTTTCTCCTTGATTAGTTTCCATCCATTCATGCGTGCCTTCATTCATTCATTCATTCATTCATTCATTCATTCATTCATGCATCCATATATTCATTCATTCATTCATTCATTCATTCAGTCAGTCAGTCAGTCAGTCAGTCATTCATTTATGCATTCATTCATTCAGTCATTCATTTATGCATTCATTCATTTATGCATTCATTCATTTATGCATTCATTCATTCATTTATGCATTCATTCATTCATATATGCATTCATTCATTCATTCATTCATTCAGTCAGTCAGTCAGTCAGTCAGTCAGTCATTTATGCATTCATTCATTCATGCACTCATGTATTCATTCATTCATTCATTCATTCATTCATTCATTTTCCCCGAGTATTTATGCCTTGGTCATCAGAACCAGCATTCCTCAAAAGCTAATCTAAAGTTTCCAATGTACTGACTCCAATTTTCCAAACCAGAATGTGGAGTTAGCAGGAACAATAGTGCTTAGACTTATATATCGCTTCACAGTGCTTTACAGCTCTTTTTAAGCGTTTTACAGAGAGTAAGCATATTGCTTCCAAAAATCCGGGGCCTCATTTTACCAACCGTGGAAGGATGGAAGAATGAGACAACCTTGAGCCTGGTGAGATTCAGTCTGCCAAATTCCTGGCAGCTGGTGATCAGCAGAAGTAGCCTGCAGTACTGCACTCTAACCTTGGGCGTCCTCCTCGATCCACAGCTCACATTAGAGAAATATCTTTCAGCTGTGGCGAGGGGGGCGTTTGCCCAGGTTTGCCTGCTGCACCAGTTGCGGCCCTATCTGGACCGGGAGTCACTGCTCACAGTCACTCATGCCCTCATCACCTCGAGGCTCGACTACTGTAACGCTCTCTACATGGGGCTACCTTTGAAAAGTGTTCAGAAACTTCAGGTCGTGCAGAATGCAGCTGCGAGAGCAATCATGGGCTTTCCTAGGTATGCCCATGTTACTCCAACACTCCGCAGTCTGCATTGGTTGCCGATCAGTTTCCAGTCACAATTTAAAGTGTTGGTTATGACCTATAAAGCCCTTCATGGCACCGGACCAGAATACCTTCGGGACAACATTCTGCCGCACGAATCCCAGCGACCGGTTCGGTCCCACAGAGTTGGCCTTCTCCGGGTCCCATCGACTAAACAGTGTCATTTGGCGGGACCCAGGGGAAGAGCCTTCTCTGTGGTGACTCCGACCCTCTGGAACCATCTCCCCCCAGAGATTAGGATTGCCCCCACCCTCCTTGCCTTTCGGAAACTCCTTAAAACCCACCTCTGCCATCAGGCATGGGGGAATTGAAACATCTCCCCCTTGCCCATGTAGTTTTTGTGTATGACTTGATTGTGTGCTTGTTTTTTTATATATTGGGCTTTCTTTTTTGGACTTTTTAATCTAAAACTGTAATTTAGATTTTTAAATATTAGACTTGTTACTTTGTACTGTTTTTACCATTGTTGCGAGCCGCCCCAAGTCTGCGGAGAGGGTGGGCATATAAATCCAATAAATCTAATCTAATCTAATCTAACCACTGTGCCACTGCAGTTCTATGTTCCGTCCAATCCTAATTCTCCCAAGACCCCATGGCCTCTAGGGTTTGTTGTAAATTACAATAGGAAACTTCCAGCTTCGCTTTGGCCACAGAAAGTGCAGACAAGGAGAACTTGTCGGGAAGCTTAAATGCCTAAGACAGGACTAGAACTCACTGTCTCCCGGTAATTGGCCCAAAGCCACTTAGTCATTTTCCATGCAATTGCCTCAATGTTGTATCCTGTTGGGAGTGAAGGGCTGCTATGTTTTGGCGCTCACGGAGCGAGATTTGGCTGTGCAGATTCGGTATGCACAGAAGCTGAATCTAGTTAGTTAGTTAGTTAGTTGGTTAGTTAGTTAGTCCAATACAAATTGAAAGTTAAAGAGAATGAAAACATGTAGTAGTAAATATCAGGGAAATGGTAGAAGAAAAGATATGAGAATAGAATATGTCAATGAAGAATAGAGGAAAGAATATATGAATGGAAGAAAAGATATATAAAATATAGGAGAGAGAATTGGACAGGGGATGGAAGGCACCCTGGTGCACTTATGCTCGCCCCTTACTGACCTCTAAGGAATCTGGAGAGGTCAACCGTGGATAGTCTAAGGGGAAATGTTGGGGGTTATATATTATGTTATGTTATGTTATGTTATATATTATATATTATATATTATAATGTATAATTATAATATAATTAACTCAGTTCTACCCAATAGTATACAGTATTGGGTAGAACTGAGTTAATTATATTAATCCGGCCCTCTAAAACCATCCCATTTTCTCATGCGGCCCCCTGGCAAAATTAATTGCCCACCCCTGTTCTTGGCTCATGTTTATATGTGGCAGATAACTATTCACCTCCCTGCTGGACAGACCTGTTAGCCTACGTTAAGTGAGAAACATTTTGCCAGGGCTGCTGGCGCTACTAATAAAGGAATATTTGAGTTAATTTCAGATGGTTTGCCGTGTTTGGGGAGTTGGGACCGATCAACTCAAGGTCACTTTTATTCCATGCCTATTCCATTTTTTTCATCATTAGCCACCAACACCTCCTGCCAAGCTCATCTATAAATAGCAAATTAGGTAGAAAATCCATCTCGGTTAGCGGCTGTGTCAGAGCGGCTTCCTTTCCTTTAGAGCTCTTAATCGCTCCATCTTTAAAAACCAGGCACATCTGTTACCTCGTTTCTCCCCACCCTGCAGATACACAGGGAAAAATCTCACTTCGGTGGCAGATGTTAAACTAAGAAGGAACTCGGTGGTAGTTGAACTTGCGAACGGAAATAATCAAAAGCTGGATTAGGAAACGCAGTGTCAGTTCTCCCAGCGAATCCCAGCGACCAGTTAGGTCCCACAGAGTGGGTCCTCTCCGGGTCCCGTCAACTAAACAATGCCGCTTGGCGGGACCCAGGGGAAGAGCCTTTTCTGTGGCGGCCCCGGCCCTCTGGAACCAACTCCCCCCAGAGATTAGAATTGCCCGCCACCCTCCTTGCCTTTCGTAAGCTACTTAAAACCCACCTCTGCCGTCAGGCATGGGGGAATTGAGATACTCTTTCCCCCTAGGCCTTTACAATTCTATGCATGGTATGTATGTATGTATGTTTGGTTTTTTATATTAATGGGTTTTTAATCGTTTTTGGTATTGGATTATTTTGTATACTGTTTTATTATTGTTGTTAGCCGCCCCGAGTCTCCGGAGAGGGGCAGCATACAAATCCAATAAATCAAATCAAATCCCTAATTGGATTAAGCTAATTGCTTTGAGGTGGATCTGGGAATTTTCCTAAAGCAGCAGGAATTGTGATGTTATCAGCCCTAGTAGGAGAACATAAGAAGTTCGAATGACTCTTCCGTAGCCATTGGGTCTCTCCAAGCAGGAGGGGGAGAGAGAGAGAGATGGAAACCAAAGCTGAAATGGTACCAATGGATATCTAGAATACGAAGTACTGTAATCCAAAAGCTGTCTGAGTTCAAACCTACTAATATACCCATACAATTAGAAACATAGAAACATAGAAGATTGACGGCAGAAAAAGACCTCATGGTCCATCTAGTCTGCCCTTATACTATTTCCTGTATTTTATCTTACAATGGATATATGTTTATCCCAGGCATGTTTAAATTCAGTGACTGTGGATTTACCAACCACGTCTGCTGGAAGTTTGTTCCAAGGATCTGCGACTCTTTCACTAAAATAATATTTTCTCATGTTGCTTTTGATCTTTCCCCCAACTAACTTCAGATTGTGTCCCCTTGTTCTTGTGTTCACTTTCCTATTAAAAACACTTCCCTCCTGGACCTTATTTAACCCTTTAACATATTTAAAAGTTTCGATCATGTCCCCACTTTCCCTTCTGTCCTCCAGACTATACAGATTGAGTTCATTCAGTCTTTCCTGATACGTTTGATGCTTAAGACCTTCCACCATTCTTGTAGCCCGTCTTTGGACCCCTTCAATTCTGTCAATATCTTTTTGTAGGTGAGGTCTCCAGAACTGAGCACAGTATTCCAACCGGGGTCTCACCAGCGCTCTATATAATTACTGGAAAAAACTAACTCTATCATCACATACTTTATTATTCTCATTTATAAGAACGTCAAGTCATTAAACTCAATGTCTGCTATCGAAGCGGACAACCCCTTTCCTACCCCACCTCCTCCTTAAATTTGTTAAGTTATATATGGCAAAGATAATAAATATGGTCACTGGAATGTAAAATAAGAATGAAATATGAATAGAGCTATTGTAATAATATTAGTCAATATATAATAACGATATGTATATCAAGGAATATAATGGACCTCGGTAACTCTTTGTAAATTTTACCTTTAAACTTATTATACCTGTATTCTCCTCTCCCCCCCTTTTTATTTTGTACTCCTGTTCCCTCCTTCCTTTTTATAATACTAATAAATTATATTAAAAAAAGAAAGAAACCGAAGCTGAGATGAGAACATGATTTAATGTAAACTGCAGCCTTAATTCAGCTGATGGGAATTATATGGGGCAATAGATCTCTAATGAAGCTAATTTTATAGTGATGCTTATCTCCTGTGCTTAGAAGTGCATGGAGCGTGGAGACATATGGCCAAGAAGGTTGCAAGGCTTCTCTGATCTCCTGTTCAGATGGACAGGTGTCATTTTTAGATTACCAACGAAAGTTGCTGGGGGGAAAAAAAGTCACCATCCTACAATAAGGCATTCAAATAAAGGAAGGTTTTTCCTAAGAGCCCTCAAATTATCAAGAGAAGATACTGCATGGTGGATGAAGTCTTCCCCCCTCTTTCATCCAGGGAGGGAGGGAGGGTCAAAGGAAGGAAGGAAGAGTTTCTTTGGGTACCACCAAGTACGGAGTCAGGGAGTGTCCCTCCCTCCCCCTCTTCATCCCTTTCTCTCTTTGTATGTGCATCGCTCCTTTCTTTCTTTCTTTCTTTCTTTCTTTCTTGCTTGCTTGCTTGCTTTCTTGCTTGCTTGCTTGCTTGCTTGCTTTCCTTCCTTCTCTTCCTTTCTCTTTCTTCTCTTTCTCTTTCTGTCTCCTTCATTCCTCCGTCTGTCCATCCCTCTTTCTTTCTTTTTTTCTTTCTTTCTTTCTGTCCTTCCTTCCCTTCCTTTCTCTTTCTTCTCTTTCTCTTTCTGTCTCCTCCATCCCTCCATCCCTCCATCCTTCTTTCTTTCTTTCTTTCTTTCCTTCATTCCTTCTCTTCCTTTCTCTTCCTTTCTCTTTCTTTCTCTTTCTAATCTTTCTGTCTCCTCCCTCCCTCCCTATTTCTTTCTTTCTTTCTTTCTTTCATACTTTGTTATGTTAATACAAACTATAATTCTATACTTGTTTGACAAATATATATGAAAGAAAGAAAGAAAGAAAGAATGCTAATCAGCCCTCAATGAAATTGTGTTTGACAATGATGTAGAAGGACCCAAAAAAGAAAACAGAAACCTGTTTCAATCTGTTTCTTGCATCAAGAATTTCCTGGGAATCGTGAGCTGAGCTTAGAGCAGCCAAATAAATGGTGCCAGCAGAGATCTTGCAATCTACGGATGGCACGATCGTGTAGGAAAAACTATTTGAGGTCATTTGGACAGCTTTCTAATAACCACGGTGCATAATAGCCTCCTTCCCTGGAGATCTATGAAATTGGATTTGTGTACTCAGACCGGAGCCCTCTTTGGGAGTGAAGGAGAAAGGTTGTCCTTCTCTCACATCGCCCCATCGTCTCTTCCAGCATCGGCTGTCGTTCCGAGTTGCAACCTCCCTCTGGGTCCTGCCGAGCTCTTGAAAAGTGGCTCCTCAGAACGGACTTCAGAACAGAAGGCTGGACTCCAACAGCAGCTGACACAAAGGAGAGAGGAAGACCAGGACTTCTCTCCAGAGGAGACTGTCAGTCAAAGGGTTTTTTTCCCCCCAAGTGGTGCTAAGAGAAGAGAATGTTCTTGGCTGTGGGTTGAACTGTGGGGTCCTTGATGTTCTCTAAGCTAGAGGCTTTTTTTCCCCAGACGTTTCAAGACCCAACTAGGGAACATCATCAGTTGAGGATGGAGGAGGAGGAAAGGGAAGAGAAGGACTGAGGAGTCCTTGGTTCTCTCAGAGATTTTCTTTTATTTGATTGCTGTCTGAACTTGGTAGTATTTTTGCAGGTGCTTCATTGACTAAGTAATATCTCAGTGTCCTTCCTTCCTTCTTCCTCCTCCTCCTCTTCTTTCTTTCTTTCTCTCTCTCTCTCTCTCCCTCCCTCACTCACTCCCTCCTTTCTTTCTTTCTTTCTTTCTTTCTACTAGAAATAGAAGTGCAGACTTAGTAAATAGTTTGACAGTGTTGAGGGAATTATTTCTTTAGCAGAGGAGAAAAACTGTTCTTGTGCCTAGTTATTTTGGTGTGCAGTGCTCTGTAGTGAGGTTTTGAAGGTAGGAGTTGAAACAATTTGTGTCCAGGATATGAGGGGTCAGTAAATATTTTCACAGCCCCCTTTTTGACTCGTGCAGTCTACAGGTCTCAATGGAAGGCAGGTTGGCAGCCATGTTTTTTTTCTGCAGTTCTGATTCTCCTCTGAAGTCTGTGTCGGTCTTGTTGGGTTGCAGAACCGAACCAGACAGTTATAGAGGTGCAGATGACAGACTCAATGATTCCTCTGTAGAACTGGATCAGCAGCTCCTTGGGCAGTTTGAGCTTCCTGAGTTAGTGCAGAATCGATAGATTGGTAGTAGATTCCAATGACATATTTTTTTTTCATGCAAGTGATATCTATTTTTGACTATCTCTGCCTCTCCTTATTGTGAAGGACTAGAATAGTGAAGTGGAGACAACTGGTTGTGATATTGCCAGCAACCGAAAGCAAGGTTGCAGCCCACAATACCTTGCTTGCTGTGAATAGCTCCTGGGAGTCAAACAAACAAGGTTTGTATTTAATTTGTCCTGAGTTATTTCAAGCTCGGGAATCACGTGTTAATAAGAAAAACAACACTGTGTTCTTTATTGAAAGCATTTGGAGAAGATGGCGTCCGTTAGAACTTTGTTGGGGATTGTGAAAAAGATTTTGTTGAAGACCAATTTGGAATTTTAATACAGTGTTTTCTTCTTCTTTTTTATTTGCAACCAGGTTGTAATTAGTGCCTCCCTAATCATGTGTCAATCCGAAAATATTTGGCATTTTTTTTTTCTTTTTTTACATAGGAAAGAATGCCAACCAGTTAATAAATCATGACCTTCTAGTGTCAGGAGTCGAGTGTTATTTAGGTTGACCCTGTATCTATCCTATCCTATCCTATCCTGTTCTATTCTATTCCAGTGGTAGGCAAAGTTTGCTCTTCTATGACATGTGGACTTCAACTCCTGAGTTAACATGATTGGCTCAGGAACTCTGCGAGTTAAAGTCTACACGTCATAAAAGAGCCAACTTTGTCTACCCCTATTCTATTTGTTCTGTTCTGTTCTGTTCTGCTCTGCTCTATTCTATGCTATGCTATGCTACGCTACGCTACGCTACTCTACTCTACTCTACCCTACAATACCCTACCCTACCCTACCCTACTCCTCTCCATTCCAATCTGCCCCGAGTCTAAGGAGAGGGGCGGCATACAAATCTAATAAATTGAATTGAATCGAATCGAATCCACTCCGCTCCACTCCACTCCAATCTAATCTAATCTCCTCTGAGTGCTTCATCACTGGAGGTTTTAAAGAAGAAGTAGGATAGACCTCTGTAATGGTGCAGGCTCTCCTGTTTGAACAAGGTCCCTTCCAACTCTATTGTTCTGGTAATTAATCAGTGGAGGAGCTTGCCTTCAGAAATTGTGAGTGTTCCATCCCTGGAGATTTAAAGAAGAGACTGGACTGTCCCTTGTCTGGAATGATACAGGGTCTCCCGCTTGAGCCAGGGGGGTTAGGCTAGAAGACCTCCAAGGCCCCTTCCTGTTCTCTTCTGTATGTGTTCAATTTTGCTGCTGTTTGCATATCCGGGTGAGGAAATTAGCGATAACCAGCTCAGTAAAGAAAAAAAGAAAAACCAAAATTGAACACTGGGTTGTTATATTTAAGTTTGTCCATCGATTTTAGTGGGGGAATCTGCAGAGAAATCCAATTTATGTTGACCCAAGAAAAAGGCCCACCGGGACTTAATTACTAGCAATGATGAAACCAAATTTAACGGTCTTGCCCCAAAATAGAGTTCATGATAGCTCGGAGAAAAATATTGACAAAATAAAAAGGCAATAACTAAACTTGAACACTCAACGGTAAAATTCTAAGCTTGTGTGACACTGTGTTTTTTCCTTTTCTTTTGAAAATACTGCCGCTGACTACCTATTAATTTTGTTCTCCAGTTTCACTGACTCTTAATGGACTTTGTCGGTTTTAATGGTTTGGGATATAAAGAAGACAAGGCAAGACACTTCTACTACTCCTTTTCAGGCTATAAAGCTGAAAGCATTTTATTTTATTTTTTTTTCCACATCCTTTTATCTGGATGGTGCTGTTGCCTTAATATTAATATACTGAAAAGAGTTTTCCTACTGGAGCATAAAGAGTTGGAAGGGACCTTGGAGGTCCTCTAGTCCAACCCCCTGCTTGAGCAGGAAATACTCAATACAAGTAACCCCTCACCTTACAACTGCAATTAGAACTACATCACCGCAAACACGACCTAAGCATAGCCCACAAAATCCTACAACATCCTTTCTTACAATGACTACTTCAGCTTCAACCACAACAATACATGAGCACACAACAGATACAAATTCAAAGTACAGTGGTACCTCAAGATACGAACTCCTCGTCTTACGAACAACTCGTGATACGAACCCGGGGTTCAGCAAAATTTTGCCTCTTCTTACAAACTTTTTTCGAGTTACGAACCGGCGTTCGGAGACTGCTGGGAAGCCACGCGGCTGTTTTAAAAGGTCACAGCCGGGCGGCGGGGCTTCCCAGAAGCCTCCCGAACCCCGGTTCGTAACTCGAACAAAGTTCATAAGAAGAGGCAAAATTTTGCTGAACCCCGGGTTCGGTTCGGGAGGTTACTGGGAAGCCCCCCAGGCCGGCTGCGACCTTTTAAAACACCCGCGCCGCTTCGCAGTTGTCTCCCGAAGCCGAACACGGAAGTTCGGCTTTAGCGTTCGGTTTCAGGAGACAGCTGGGAAGCGGCGCGGGTGTTTTAAAAGGTCGCAGCCGGCCTGGGGGGCTTGCCAGCACCCCCACCGAACCCCGAACTTTTGCCGAACTTCCGGGTTTGGGGTTCGGGGGGGTGCTGGCAAGCCCCCCAGGCCGGCTGTGACATTTTAAAACACCCGCGCCACTTCACAGCTGTCTCCCGAAGCCGAACGTGGAAGTTCGGCTTTAGCGTTCGGCTTCAGGAGACAGCTGGGAAGCGGCGCCGGTGTTTTACAAGGTCGCAGCCGGCCTGGGGGGCTTGCCAGCACCCCCCCGAACCCCAAACCCGGGTTCGGGGGGGTGCTGGGAAGCCCCCCAGGCCGGCTGCGCCCTTTTAAAAGAGCCGTGCCGCTTCCCATCTGTCTCCTGAAGCCGAACGCGGAAGTTCGGCTTTGCCGTTCGGCTTCAGGAGACAGATGGGAAGCGGCGCGGCTCTTTTAAAAGGTTGCAGCCGGCCTGGGGGGCTTCCCAGCACCCCCCCGAACCTAGGTTCGGCGGGGTGCTGGGAAGCCCCCCAGGCTGGCTGTCACCTTTTAAAACAGCCGCGCAGCTTCCCAGCAGTCGCCGAAAGCCGTTTTTTTGCGGGGGGGTTTTTTGGTTGTACGGATTAATTGACTTTACATTGTTTCCTATGGAAAACAATGTTTCGTCTTACGAACCTTTCGTCTTACGAACCTCCTCCTTGCACCAATTAAGTTCGTATCATGAGGTATTACTGTAAACTGTTCCAGACCTGACCGTAGAAAATATGATTTCAGCAACTGAGCAGTTAATGCCTGGAACCTTCTCCAAAGTTTTTTTTTTTTTTTTTTTATTATTATTATTATTATTATTATTATTATTATTATTATTAATTAGATTTGTATGCCGCCCCTCTCCGTAAACTCAGGGCGGCTCACAACAATAACAAAGACAATGTAAGAACAAATGTAATAATTTAAAAAACACTAAAAAACCCATTATTAAAATCAAAATACACACAAACATACCATGTATAAACTATATAGGCCTGGGGAGAGATGTCTCAGTTCCCCCATGCCTGACGGCAGAGATGGGTCTTAAGAACTTTACGAAAGGCAAGGAGGGTGGGGGCAGTTCTGATCTCCGGGGGGAGCTGGTTCCAGAGGGTCGGGGTTGCCACAGAGAAGGCTCTTCTCCTGGGTCCTGCCAAAAACACACTGTCGACGGGACCCGGAGAAGGCCAACTCTGTGGGACCTAACCGGTCGCTGGGATTCGTGCGGCAGAAGGCGGTCCCGATTCTGGTCCGATGCCATGAAGGGCTTTATAGGTCATAACCAACACTTTGAATTGTGACCGGAAATTGATAGGCAACCAAGTTTCTATGTCTCTTTTCAAGTGTGGTGACCAGAACTTAATGCCGTACTCCAGATGTGGCCTGACCAAGGCATTAGTAGAGTGGTATTAATACCTCCCTAGTCTTGGAGTGAATCCCTCCTGTTGATGCACCTTAAGATTGTATTGGCCTTTTTAGCTGCTGCTGCACATTGCTGGCTCATGTTCAGTTGGTTATCCACCAAGACTCCGAGATCTCTTTCACAGTCACTACTGCTAAATGAGGTTCCTCCCAGTCCATATGCGTGTCTAGGTTTTTTTTAACATAGGTGTAGGACTTTACTTTTCTCGACGTTGAACATCACTTTGTTAGTTCGGGCCCACAGTGTTGAGCCTATCCTCTAGGGCATGGGTAAGCAAACATGGCTCTTGTGGACTTCAACAGAGATCTAAGAGTCTTCTTCTCTTCTCCACATTCTTTCTAAGTTACTTCTCTCCTAATTTAGTTTCCACACATTGCTTCTTATTCTATCTTATTCTATTCTGAGATGCTCTAGAGAATTCTTTGACTCCCTCTTCTTTGTAGCAACCCCTGAGATTTTGGAAGACTGCTATCATGTCTCCCCTGGTCCTTCCTTTCATTAAACTAGCCATGCCCAGTTCCTGCAACCGTTCTTCATATGTTTTAGCCTCCAGTCCCCTAGTCCTCTTTGTTGCTCTTCTCTGCACTCTTTCTAGAGTCTCAACATATTTTTTTATATAATATGGTGACCAAAACTGTATGCAGTATTCCAGGTATGGCCTTCCTAAGGATTTATAAAATGGTACTAGAATTACACATGATCTTGATTCTTTATCTTTCTCTCTCTCACTTTACCTCCTTCCCCCCCTCTCTCTTTCTTTCTCTTTCCCTCCTTCCCTCCCTCTCTCTTTCTCTTTCCCTCCCTCCCCCTCTTTCTTTCTCTTTCTCTCCTTCGCCCCTCTCTCTTTCTCTTTCCCTCCTTCCCCCTCTCTCTTTCCATCCTTCCCCCTCTCTCTTTCCCTCCTTCCCCCTCTCTCTTTCCATCTCTTTCCCTCCTCCCCCCTCCCTCTTTCTTTCTCTTTCCCTCCTTCCCTCCCTCTTTCTTTCTCTTTCCCTCCTTCCCTCCCTCTTTCTTTCTGTTTCCCTCCTTCCCTCCTTCTCTCTTTCACTTTCCTTCCCTCCCCCTCTTTCTTTCTCTTTCTCTCCTTCCCTCTCTCTCTTTCTCTTTACCTCCTTCCCCCTCTCTTTTTCTTTCCCTTTCCATCCTTCCCTCTCTCTCTCTTTCTCTTTCCCTCCTTCCCCCCTCTCTTTCTCTTTCCCTCCTTCCCCCCTCTCTCTTTCTCTTTCTCTCCTTCCCTCTCTCTTTCTCTTTCTCTCCTTCCCCCTCTCTTTCTCTTTCCCTCCTTCCCTCCCTCTCTTTCTCTTTCCCTTCTTCCCCCTCTCTCTTTCTTTCTCTTTCCCTTCTTCCCCCTCTCTCTTTCTTTCTCTTTCCCTCATTCCCCCTCTCTCTTACTTTCTCTTTCCATCCTTCTCTTTGTCTCTGTCTCTGCCTCTGTCTCTGCCTCTCTCTCTCTCAATGCATCCTTTTCTCAGCAGAGAACATCTTTCATAGAAGGTTTCCCGTCTCCAAAAGCTAAAATGTTTATATGCAGCTGGCTACTTTATCGATCTACATGTCTATGTTGGCAAAGGCATGATTTGCATTTTTGTTAACACGTCAGTGATATTTTGCAGATTTCAATAAATCATGCAGTGTTGTAGAAATGTAAAGAGAAGTTCAGGAAAAAAAATATCAGATATTCCTGACACCCTGTGAGGGTTCTGTCAAGCTTCAAAGATCACAATGTTTATTGTTGTTGTGGGGTTGTGTACCTTGGCTGCCGATTTGTGATTATGTAGGGTTTGGGGGTTGTTGTTGTTTTTACTTTTTTTATTATTTGTGAAGTCTTTTCAGCTGCCCAGAGTCAGATGTTTAAAATTAGTTGCCAAATCAAAGGAAATAATAAATGGTAAAGTTGCGGAAGACGAGATGTTTCTGACAGCAACCAGAAGAGAGATGAAAGACAGAGAGAGATAAATAAGTAATTTATTTCTCTATTTATTTTGAAATTTTATTTTTCCTTTCACACTCTCTCCACAAACATGTCATAGGATTTCCTTCCTTCCTTCCTTCCTTTTTCTTTTTCTTTGTTTCTTATTCCTTCTTTCTTTGCTCCTTCTTGTTTCCCTTTTTTCTTTTCCTTCCTTCATTCCTTCCTTTTTTCTTGGTCTTTGTGTCTTCTCCTTGTTCCCTCCTTCTTTCTTTTTCTTTTTCTCCTTCTTTCCTTCCTTCCTTCCTTCCTTCCTTTTTTCTTTCCCTTTGTGTCTTCTTCCCTTCTCGTTCCCTTCTTCCTTTTTTCCTTCTCCTTCCTTCCTTCTTTTTTTCTTTCCCTTTGTTCGCACCTCCTCCCTTCTTTACTGCTTCCTTCCTTCTTTCTATTTTTCTTTTTCTCCCTCCCTTTCTCCTGTCCTCCCTCTTTCTTTTTATCTTTCTTACAAGCTGCTAAGACTTTTTAAAATTGTGATGAAGAAATAATGGAGGGAGATAGGGAAGGAAGGAAAGAAGGAAGGAAGGAAGGAGAGAAAGAAAGGAAGGAAGAAAGAAGGAAAGAAAGAAAGAAAGTTACAAAATCATAGAAATTGAAATGCTTTGTTCACGAGAGCAGGAACACCTGAGTGGATGGGAAAGAGTGTCCAAAACTCCAAACTCCTGACTCAGATTATCTTCCATCTTGACTTTTCTGACCTCTTTTGTGGATACCACTACAGGAAGACTCAAATCACAAAATATAGAGCATGCATTTTTATCCCTTACCCCTTGGTCAGCCTCATTTTACATCCATAGAGTGCCATCTCATGAATTCACACAGACATGAATTCAAAGCTCTATCAAAATGAGTGTATGCTTATTTATTTATTCATTCATTCATTCATTCATTCATTCATTCATTCATTCATTCATTCGATTTTTATGCCGCCCTTCTCCTTAGACTCAGGGCGGCTTACAACATGTTAGCAATAGCACTTTTTAACAGAGCCAGCCTATTGCCCCCACAATCCAGGTCCTCACTTTACCCACCTCGGAAGGATAGGAGGCTGAGTCAACCTTGAGCCGGTGATGAGATTTGAACTGCTGACCTACAGATCTACAGTCAGCTTCAGTGGCCTGCAATACAGCACTCTACCTGTTGCGCCACCCCGGCTTCCTTCTTTCATTTGTGGTGGATGTGTCCTGAATCCAAAAAAATATTGGAGGAGACTCCATAAATGGTTACAAGAAATCACAGAGACTATTTATTGAATTCACCCCGGAATTCTTCCTGTTGGGCACTGTTAAAAAACCATATCCTAAAATATGCAATAATCAATGTTACACATAACAATGGCAGCAAGAATTGTCTATGCACAAAACTGGAAAGACTGACAGATCCCCACTGAGAAGGAGGTTATAAAGAAAATGGGTGAACAGTTCAAAATGGGTGAACAGTGCAGTCAGGCGGTAGGGAAAGCAAGTAGGATGCTTGGCTGCATAGCTAGAGGTATAACAAGCAGGAAGAGGGAGATTATGATCCCACTATATAGAATGCTGGTGAGACCACATTTGGAATACTGTGTTCAGTTCTGGAGACCTCACCTACAAAAAGATATTGACAAAATTGAACGGGTCCAAAGACGGGCTACAAGAATGGTGGAAGGTCTTAAGCATAAAACGTATCAGGAAAGACTTAATGAACTCAATCTGTATGGTCTGGAGGACAGAAGGAAAAGGGGGGACATGATCGAAACATTTAAATATATTAAAGGGTTAAATAAGGTCCAGGAGGGAAGTGTTTTTAATAGGAAAGTGAACACAAGAACAAGGGGACACAATCTGAAGTTAGTTGGGGGAAAGATCAAAAGCAACATGAGAAAATATTATTTTACTGAAAGAGTAGTAGATCCTTGGAACAAACTTCCAGCAGACGTGGTAGATAAATCCACAGTAACTGAATTTAAACATGCCTGGGATAAACATATATCCATCCTAAGATAAAATACAGAAAATAGTATAAGGGCAGACTAGATGGACCACGAGGTCTTTTTCTGCCGTCAGACTTCTATGTTTCTATGTTTCTAAAATATATGAATGCACAGAAATGGACAAATTAACGATGGAACTAAAGAATCGAAAGGAGTCAGATTACTACCCTACATGGACCAAATAGTATAAATGGGCACAAAAAAGAAATTCAAAATAACAGTAAAAGATGGGCAATAGAAAGAATACAAAAAGGATTCTGTATACCCAAGGTATAAATCTATAATAATGATAGGGTTTTATATGTTTTTTAATATTAGATTTGTTCCATTACTATATTGTTTTTATTACTGTTGTGAGCCGCTCCGAGTCTTTGGAGAGGGGCGGCATACAAATCTAATTAATAATAATAATAATAATAATAATAATAATAATAATAATAATAATAATAATAAATATGGATGTAAATATACTGCTCAAAAAAATAAAGGGAACACTCAAATAACTAATAATAATAATAATAATAATAATAATAATAATAATAATAATAACAACAACATCCTAGATCTGAATGAATGAAATATCCTCGTTGAATATTTCATTTACACAACAGCAGGTGAAATGGACTGTCAATCAGTGTTGCTTCCTAAGTGGACAGTTTGATTTCACAGAAGTTTGATTTACTTGAAGTTATATTCTGTTTTTTAATCGTTCCCTTTTTTATTTTATTTTATTTTTTGAGCAGTGTATAAGGATGTTGACCTACCTGAAGATATTAAGATGTAAATGTTTTTTTTTTAAAAAAACAACCAATAAAAATTAAACCAAAACCCAAACCCCCCCAAAATGATTGTTTGTTTTTTTGTGTGTGTGCATATGGACGTGTATCCAACTAGATCCGACTTGGCCCAAGTCACCCATTTAATTTCAGTGCCTGAGACAGGATTACAGGAATTGAAACATCTCCCCCTTGCCCATGTAGTTTCTGTGTATGATTCGACTGTGTGCTTGTTTTTTATATATTGGGGTTTATTTTGGATTTTTTAACCTAAAACTGTAATTTAGAGGCCATGTTTTGGCCAACCAGGAAGGACGTCTTTGTGACGTCAAAGCTCCGCCCATGGAATTCCCTATTGGGATTCCCCACCTCCTTTCCAGCCTCCAGATCGGCCGAAAACGCCACCGCCGATCACAAAAACGGTGCTCCGTCGAGCGGCGCTGCCCGGCTGTAACCTTCTGAAACAGCCGGGCGCTTCTCGGCGGCCTCCGGAACCCGAACATGAACTTTTGCCGAACTTCCGGGTTCGGGTTCAGGAGAACACTGAGAAGCCCCCCTGCTGTTTAAGAAGGTGACAGGCGGGCGGCGGCGCTTCTCGGCGGCCTCCCGAACCTGAACCCAAAAAGTTCGGGTTTGGGTTCGGGAGAACGCTGAGAAGCCCCCCGGCTGTTTTAAAAGGTGACAGCCGGGCGGCGGCGCCCAGCAGAGCGCCATTTTGCAAATTTGTTTTCCCCCTTACATGCATTAATCGCTTTTACATTGTTTCCAATGAGAAACATTGTTTTGTGTTATGAATTTTCGCCTTACAAACCTCCTTCCGGAACCAATTAGGTTCGTAGGACGAGGTATTACTGTATTAGATTTGTTACTATGTATTGTTTACCATTGTTGTGAGCTGCCCCGAGTCTCCGGAGAGGGGCGGCATATAAATCCAATAAATCTAATCTAATCTAATCTACAACTCAGGGCCTCCCCACTTCGAATCCCACACCGTTAACCCCTGCATCAAACCGACTCTTGCCACAACTAACCATTTCTCCACACTGCCCCAGAACAATAGGCATCTCCTAGGGATTGCCTTTCCTCTGGATCTGGCTGATAACCATGTATTAAAATATTGCTTTTAATAATTCCCTCGCACGCGCCCCCTTTCAATAAACAGAGCGTCACCTGACCTGTTTATGGAACGCATAAACCATGGCTTGCTGCTTCTTCCGATCGTGAATGGGAGCCTATTTCAGGCAGCGGAAGGGGCTTTATAATGAAGCATAGGGAGACCCATCCATCTCTCCGCTGGTTGCTCTTTCTACCACGGGGCGGAAAAAACCCTCATTCCTGTCACATATTTTGATGCTGTAACGTCAGGGCCGTTCGAAGGCTCTTTGCTTTATTTGTGGCTTTTGGCTACCACCTCCAACACCTCCTCTTTCTTTCCTTCCTCTTCTTTTCTTCCTCCTCTTCAAGGGGGCACAATCTGAGGTTGGTTAGGGGAAAGATCAAATGCAACATGGGAAAATATTATTTCACTGATAAGAGTAGTAGATGCTTGGAACAAACTTCCAGCAGACGTGGTTGGTAAGTCCGCAGGGACTGAATTTAAACATGCCTGGGATAAACATATATCCATTGTAAGATAAAATACAGGAAATAGGATAAGGGCAGACTAGATGGATCATGAGGTCTTTTTCTGCCGTCGGTCTTCTATGTTTCTATGTTTTCCTCCTCTTCCCCCTCTTCCACTTCCCTCTCCCCTCCCCTTCTCCTCTCCCCTCTTTCTTTCTCCTCCTCACAACTCCTCCTCCTGTCCTCTCCTCCTCTCCTCCTCCTCCCCTCCTCCTCCTCCTCTTCTCCCCTCTTTCTCCTCCCCTCCTCACTACTACTCCTCCTGTCCCCTCTTTTGCCTCTTATTGTTATTATTATTATTATTATTATTATTATTATTATTATTATTATCCTCCTCTTCCTCCTCCTCTTCCTTTTTCTCATCCTTTTCCTCCCCACTCTCTTCTAACACTGATGATGTTCCCTAGTTGGAGAACACCAAGCACCATACAGTCTTCCTCCTCCTCCTCCTCCACTCCACTCTGATGATGTTCCCTAGTTGGATAATGAAACATCTGCAAGAAAGCCACCAACCTCAGAGAACACTAAGGACCCCACCGTCTTCCTCCTCTTCCTCTTCCTCCTCTTCCTCCTCCTCCATCTCTCAACTCTCTTCTGATGATGTTCCCTAGTTGGATAATGAAACATCTGCAAAAAACCCCACCAACCTCAGAGAACACTAAGGACCCCACCGTCTTCCTCCTCTTCCTCCTCTTCACCCTCCTCCTGTTCCTCCTCCTCCTGTTCCTCCTCCTTCTCCATCTCTCCACTCTCTCCTAACACTGATGATGTTCCCTAATTGGATAATGCAACATCCTGCCTGTCAATGACTACTTCAGCTTCAACCGCAACAACACAAGATCACGCAACAAATTCAAACTTAATATTAATCGCTCCAAGCTTGACTGTAAAAAATATGACTTTAGCAATCGAATTGTTGAAGCATGGAACTCATTATCCCTAACCCCCAACATTTCTCCCTTAGACTCTCCACGATTGACCTCTCCAGGTTCCTAAGAGGTCAGTAAGGGGCGTACATAAGTGCACCGGTGTGCCTTTCGTCCCCTGTCCAATTGTCTTTCCTTTATCTCATATCTCATATACATTTTCTTCCTTTCATATATCTTCTCCTCTCTTTTTATATCTTCTCTTTATATATAATACTTCATGTCTATTCTCTTCAATGTGTATTGTGTATTGGACAAAATAAATAAATAAAAATAAAATAAATCTGCAAGAAAGCCACCAAGCTTACAGAGCACCAAGGGCCCTTCGTTCCTGCTTCCAGAGTTGAATCAAAAGGAACATGAATCACTAGCTATTCTTGCCCTATTCTGATGTGATTTCTCATCACTCCACTCTGACTAGTAGCTGTATTCCCTAGTCCATAATATCCCCTATCCCCAGCCCAGTGTATATTGAACCTTGTGGATAATTGGGAGATCAGATTCTCTCTTTCATCTGAGCCATGTGGTTGCTATCACATTTTCGGGCGAAGCAATAATTGAATGATAATTTATTATTCATGACAGTTTTAAGTGGCAATAACTACTCTGGTTTCCCAGAAGTCCCGTTAAAACAAAAATGATCTTTTTCTGAAATATTTTCCCCCACAGTTATATTACTTCCGTGCCCTTCCACTGAGCAAAGAAGTGGTAGGGAATTATTAAAATATGCAAGATTTCTTTTCCTTTCCTGGATCCTTTGCGTTTTCCAGGGGTTCCAAATATTCCTAGATAATTTCTACATTTCTTAATTTTTTTTTTGTTCATGTTTGGGTAACTCTTTTAGCCTCAAATTTGTGTTCTCACATTATTCTGACTCCAGGCTGTGATCTGTCGGGAACAGTTAGTTAACTCTGACAACGGATTCCCATGCAGAATATATTCATTGTCAGGCGCTCTCAGTATCAAAGGCTTACCTAATGACAGCGTGATTCCTCTGATTTTGGTTGGTTGGTTGGTTGGGTGGATGGGTGGATGGGTGGATGGATAGAGAAAATGAGAGGGGGGGTAGGTAGGTAGTTACGTAGGTAGGTAGATAGGATAGATGATAGACAGACAGACAGACAGATATATGATAGATAGATATGTGATAGATATCAGACAGATGATAGACAGACAGACAGAGAGAGAGAGAGATGATAGATAGATAGATAGATAGACAGACAGACAGACAGACAGACAGACAGACAGACAGACAGACAGACAGACAGACAGATAGATAGATAGATACAGGGTACATTTGAGAGTATGGTTGAAATGGAATTCATAATGGCTGGTGTTGTGGTTGGCTCTGGCCCAGCTCCTGCCCCAGGGAATGGGGAGGTGGATGCAGGGAAAACTTCAACATGTCACAGGCCTGTGTTATTGCCGACAGAATCAGGTCAGAGTTTAATTTCCTCGGACGAAGAAGAAGGTGGGAGTGACTCGGCAGAGGGGGGTTTGGCACACAGCCCAGGCAGTCAATCTCCCTTATCTTCCATTGATTCAGATGATGACATTTTGGACCCACGCAAGCGCAGAGTTATGTGTAGGAGAGATCAAGTAAGAACATATTCAGGAAATAAGGGAGGCCACCTGTGGTTGGGTGGGGCTCCAGTAATTAGGGCTGCTGCTATAAATAGCAGCGTGTGGGTTTGGCCATTGTGGAAGAATATCTGATCAGAGTTTGTCGGGAATCTTGTGTTGCTGGATTTTGTTGCTTTTTCACGCCTTTGAAACCAAAGCAGAGCAACGTGTGTGTGTGTGTGTGTGTCTCACTTCGTTGGAAGAAGAAGGGGTGTGAGGTTTCTTCACAGCTGCTGGCTAAGTACTTAATGACTGCTTAAGGGAAATTGTACAGACTAACTGGTTGTTTTGGGAAGAGTGCTCTTTGCAATACAAAAAGAGTGCTTTGTTTATTTTGAATTTTGTGATAAAGACCATTGTTTTTAATTTTCAAACGTGTGTGTGTTTGAAATTTGTACCCTTGAATTTTCGGGAGGCTCCTACCAGTGTTCTCTCTAAATTTTTGGGTGGGTGGGTGGAAAAGTTTAGTGTCTGAGCGGCAGTCCCTCCGGGACTGGGCGGCACAAAAATAATAAATAAATAAATACATACATACATACATACATACATACATACATACATACATACATAAACAAACAAACAAACAAAAAACAAAAAACAAAAAAAAACCCCACCCTGTTTTGCCTTAGAGAATTTCAAAATAAAATACTGTACTGTGTGTCTATAACAGTGAGCTCATAATAGGGCAACTCTATCAATATCAAAATGCCACTTAAATAGTTGAGCTAGTTTCAAACTAGATTTTGATTTTCTTTCTCTCTTCCTTACTCCCATTCTTTTTCTTTCTCTTTTCCTTCCTCTCTTTTTTCTATCTGTTTCTCTCTCTTCCTCTCTTCCTCTCTCTCTCCTTCCCTCTCACTCTTTCCCTCTCAGCTTCTGGGCAGGTTTGGAAAACTCTGAGTTGATGATGATTTTTAAGTGAGCGATTGCTCACTGCTCAGCTTAGAGGGAACTATGGCTCCTACCAGAGAGCCCCGGCAGAACAGCTGGTGGCTTCATTCTACCAGCAGAGGTCTTCAACCTTGGCAACTTTAAGACTTGTGGACTTCAACTCCCAGAATTCTCCAGTCAACTGGGCAAGCATAGTGCCCCAGTGGCCAATCAGAGACACAGATGGGGTCCCAGGTCATGGACTACATTCCCCAGGCTGCAATCTCTGACTACATTCCCCATGATGCAATCTCTTAAAGAGACAGCTCTTAATAAAGTAGGTAAACTATCCCTCTCCACATTTGTCCAGCTTATGAAAAAAAGAATCGTTCTACAATAAAAGTGAAAAAGCAGCCATTTGGAGCAGGCTTCGAGCCTGCACAAAGCAACACAAAAGCAAAACTGGTGAAAAAAGAGGGAGAAATCAATAAATAAATCATTGCCGTCATTTTCTGGAAAGAAGAATTGATGGGGGTGACATTTTCATCACACAGGAGGTGGCCCGAAAAGCATCTTTGCAAGAATGGCATTGCTTGTTCTCCTGGAGCTAGAAATTGAGACCTTACCGAAAATAAATGCCAATGGACAACTTTTGTTTTGTGTTGACTTTCCGAACTAAAAGCTTCGCTGGGTCTTTCACACACTCAAAAGTGCCCTCCAAGTCAAGTTCTTCCTAACCGTCCTGGCTTTCAAGGGCCAGAAGAATGAAAGCAGGAAGTTCCTGATACATAGAAAACATGGCTTTGAAAAACGAGAGTTTAACTGCAATGTTGCAGTTTATAACAAAGTTGGGTTTTTTTCCCCCCAAACAGTAAACAGTACTCCAAAAAGCAATCCTGGGTCTTGAAAGCTTAGAACTACAATGTTTTAAGAAGCCAACACAATCCTAAGCTGCATCAACAGGGGAATACACTCCAAGACCAGGGAAGTCTTAATACCACTCTACTACGCCCTGGTCCAACCACACCTGGAGTATTGTATTCAGTTCTGGTCACCACACTTCAAAAGAGACATTGAAACTCTGGAGAAGGTGCAAAAAAGAGCAACCAAGATGATTAAGGGACTGGAAACCAAGACTTAGGAAGAGAGACTGAGGGAACCGGACATGGATAGCCTAGAGAAAAGGAGGGCCAGAGCGGACATGATAGCAGTCTACAAGTATACGAGGGGATGTCACAGAGAGGAGGGGGTCACTTTATTCTCCAGGGCACCGGAGGGCCGGATGAGGAACAACGGCTGGAAGCTGACCAAGGAGAGATTCAACATGGAGATAAGGAGGAACTTCCTGACGGTCAGGACGATCAACCAATGGAACAACCTACCAGCGGACGTTGTGAACTCCAACACTCTGGACATTTTTAAGAGAAGATTGAACTGCCACTTGACTGGTGTACTATGGGGTTCCTGCTTGGGCAGGGGGTTGAACTCGATGGCCTTCATGGTCCCTTTCAACTCTAACAATAAATAATCTGAGTATTTCCCACAAGATCCTATAATCCAATGTCCTGCCTATCAAAGACTACTTCAGCTTCAACCACAACAACACAAGAGCACACAACAGATTCAAGCTTAATATTAACCGATCCAAACTTGACAGTAAAAAATGCGATTTTAGTAATGAAGTTGTTGAAGCGTGGAACTTACTACCGGACTACGTAGTGTCATCCCCTAACCCCCAACACTTTACCCTTAGACTCTCCACGGTTGACCTCTCCAGATTCCTAAGAGGTCAGTAAGGGGCGTACATAAGTGCACTAGAGTGCCTTCCGTCCCCTGTCCTATAGTCTCTCCTATATCTCCTATATCTTTTCTACTATATATATCTATCAGCTTCATTGTATATTATTGTGTATTGGACAAAATAAATAAAAAATAAAATAAAATAAACCAACTACTGCTCCAAACTAGACTGCAGAAAATAAAGGGACCACTCAAAGGACAAACCCTAGATCTGAATGAATGAAATATTCTCATTGAATCCTTTGTTCTGTACAAAGTTGAATGTGCACAACAGCAGGTGAAATTGATTGTCAATCAGTGTTGCTTCCTAAGTGGAGAGTTTGATTTCACACAGAAGTTTGATTTACTTGGAGTTATATTCTGTTGTTTAAGTGTTCCCTTTATTTATTTATTTTTGAGCAGTATATTTTCACAGCCCTCTTTGAATCATGCAATATACAGTCCTCAATGGAAGGCAGGTTGGCATAAATTGGGTTTTTTTCCCCCTGCAGTTCTGATTATCATCTGAAGTCCATGTCTGTCTTGTTGGGTTGCAGAACCAAACCAGACAATTATAGAGGTGCAGATGACAGGCTCAATAATTCCTCTGTAGAACTGTATCAGCAGCTCCTTGGACAGTTTGAGCTTTCTGAGTTGGTGCAGGAAAAAACATTCTTTGTTGTGCTTTTTTAGAAACATAGAAACATAGAAACATAGAAGACTGACGGCAGAAAAAGACCTCATGGTCCATCTAGTCTGCCCTTATACTATTTCCTGTATTTTATCTTAGGATGGATATATGTTTATCCCAGGCATGTTTCAATTCAGTTCCTGTGGATTTACCAACCACGTCTGCTGGAAGTTTGTTCCAGGCATCTACTACTCTTTCAGTAAAATAATATTTTCTCACGTTGCTTCTGATCTTTCCCCCCTTTTGATGACTTTTTGATGTTAGGTGACCATTTTAGGTCTTGAGATATGATAGAGCCTAGAAATTTGAAGGTCTCTATCTTAGAGTCCTCGGAGAGGGGCAGCATACAAATCTAAATTATTATTATTATTATTATTATTATTATTATTATTATTATTATTATTATTATGTCAGTACAACACAGCAAACGAGATCACTATGCTGGATTTCGTATTTCATCACCAGTCGGACGCTTCCCAAGCACCTAGGACTGCGTGATGTAGCAGCAAATTATGTGCTCCGATCCCAGTAAAGCGGCCTTTTGCAATTGACAGATGGAGATTTTGTCAATTACGATGGGTTTCAAATGTCCACTGAGATCCTTTGGTACTGCGCCCAGTGTGCCAAGTACCACTGGGACCACTTTCACGGGCTTATGCCAGAGTCGTTGCAGCTCGATTTTTAGATCTTCGTATTTCACTAATTTCTCTAGCTGCTTCTCCTCAATTCTGCTGTTTCCTGGGATTGCGATGTCGATGATCCATACTTTATTTTTCTCCTCGATCACAATGTCTGGTGTGTTGTGGTGATGATGATGATGATTAATAATAATAATAATAATAATAATTAATAATAATAATAATAATAAATTATTATCATCATCATCATTATTCTTATTATTATTATTATTTACTATTATAATAATAATTATTATTTACTATTATCATTATCATTATCATTATCATTAGTAGTAGTAGTAGTAGTAGTATGTTTCACAAAAGCAATGCACTTTGTTGCTTGAAGATTCAGTGTGCAGTATTGGGTGAACCCAGAAAAATGGGTTAATTCAGCAACCCAATCAATTATGATTTGCAAATGCCCCCAAACCCAATATTGCCACATAGGAAGGGGTGTTATTCTCTGCTGGCGTAATTAATTCCATTATAACAAATTATAATTCAGAGCACCCTACAGAAAGTAAGCTTGCAGGCAAAATCGTGTTTATTAGGGGAAAAAATGTATGCCAGTCCCTGCATTAAAAACACACACATGCGCGCACATACCTTATAAGTAGTAAATGAATACAAATAACATTTGACGATGCTTTGCTTGTAAATGAGGGTGAAATAAAAGGAGTTCCAAGTAGCTTGTTGGGAAATACCCGTTGTGTCCCACCAATGGTTATTGTTTTGTAGGGAGTTTGGCGCTCTCTGAGCTTGGTGGTTTGCTAGCAGACGTTACATTACCCAACTAGGTAACATCATCAGTTCTAGAAGGTGTTGTGTATACTGTTGTTCAGTTTGGGGATTTTTCAGATTCTGATTCAGAAAGTGGTTATGAATTAGTGGTAGGGCCTGATTTACAGGCAGAAGGAGGAGGAGACCAACCAGAGGACGTTTCTATGGGTTCAGATTCAAGTGAAGGAGAAGCAGATGCTAGATGGATAAATCCTTATTTCAGACGCTTGCAGAGGCGAAGAGACCAAGTGTCAGGGAAGAAATATTAAGGAGAGGAACGGGTTAATTAATTAAGTAATTAATTCCTCACGTCCGGGTATCAGGGGAAGAGAAGACTTGTGTCGTCAATCTGCGTTTAGAAATATTAAAGACGTTCTCTATGTCTGTAATGAAATATATGCAAAGGAACATGTCCAAAGATACTTCACCAGAAGAGCTCTTCACTCCTCCACTCGAAACAGAATACCCTACGAAACTAGACTTACAATCCTGGGTCTTGAAAGCTTAGAACTACAACGCCTTAAACATGATCTAAGTATTGCCCACAAGATCATATGCTGCAATGTCCTGCCTGTCAAAGACTACTTCAGCTTCAACCACAACAACACAAGAGCACACAACAGATTCAAGCTTAATATTAACCACTCCAAACTTGACTGTAAAAAATACGACTTTAGTAATCGGGTTGTCGAAGCGTGGAACTCATTACCGGACTCTGTAGTATCATCCCCTAACCCCCAACATTTTACCCTTAGACTATCCATGGTTGACCTCTCCAGATTCCTAAGAGGTCAGTAAGGGGTGTATATAAGCGCACTAGAGTGCCTTCCATCCCCTGTCCTATAGTCTCTCCTATATCTCCTATATCTTCTCTACTATATCCTCTATAACAGGGGTCCCCAAACTTGGCAAGTTTAAGACTTGTGGACTTCAATTCCCAGAATTCTCTAGCCAGCAATACTGGCTGGAGAATTCTGGGAGTTGAAGTCCACAAGTCTTAAAATGGCCAAGTTTGAAGACCTCTGCTCTATAACCTTCATTGTGTATTATTGTGTACTGGACAAAATAAATAGATAAATAAATAACCAAGTTCAGAAATCACCAAGGATCACATAGTCTTCCACTCCTCTCCATCACTCTCTCCCTCCTCTTCCTCCTTCTCTCTCTCTCTCCCCAAAAGCCCATTCCCTTAGAGTCCTGGACTATCCACGATTGACCTCTCCAGGTTCCTAAGAGGTCAGTAAGGGGCGTGCATAAGTGCACCAGTGTGCCTTCCGTCCCCTGTCCAATTGTCTCTCCTTATCTCATTTACCTTTTCTTCCTTTCAAATTTGTTCACCTATACTTTTATATCTTTTCTTCTATTTGTTTCTTTAGTTATATTACTACATATCTATTCTCTTCAATGTGTATTATGTATTGGAATAAATGAATGAATGAATGAATGAATGAATGAATGAATAAATTTGAGAAATGAAACATCTGCAAAGGAACAGCCCAGTTCAGAAAGCACTAAGGATCACATAGACCTCTTCCACCCCCCTCCTTCACTCTCTTCCTCCTTCTACTATTCCTCTACCACCTCCTCATCCTCCTCTTCCTCCTCTCTGCAAAACCCCATGCCATTTTAGCAATAAAGATGTTCTCTATTTGAGAAATGAAACATCTGCAAGGCAACAACCAAATTCAGAAAGCACCAAGACCCCAAATTATCTCCCCTCCTCTTCCTCCCCCTCTTCTTTCTCCTCCTCTTCTTTCTCCTCCTCCTGTTCCTCATCCTCCCTGCAAACCCATTGCATTCTAGCACTAACAATGTTCTCTATTTCTGTAATAAAACATCTGCAAGAAACACAACCAAGCTCAGATAGAAAACAACCAAAGGACCGCACAGCTCAACCCTGAGCTACAAATATTCTCCTCTATTGGTCATTATTAAGAGGGCTTCAATATATATATATATATTATGAAATGACGTTCAGGTTTCACCGATGCCCTGCCATTGATCTATTTCCTGTCAATCCTTGCAGTTCTTTACACCAGAAATTCTGAGCAAGGCTGCAGATTACCCATAAAATTTTAGTGTCCAATTCCAATAGGCCATAAAGAGAGTCAACTATATTTGTGGCTATGTCATGGGTTTAGTTCTCTCTTGTCTTCCTCATTCCTGTATGTCGGCTTTTCGTAGTCCACTCCCAGGTTTTCTCTGCGTTTCGAGTGTATTCAGTCATTCGCAAGCGTGCTCTCTCTGGCTTTATTGCAAATTAATGAGATTCTTACCGCATTACATAATTAATTACTCTGTTATTCAGAGTCACATAATGAACTCTACCACTGAGGAATGTAGATCTCCTTGGCAGCCCTGATGAATTCATCGCGGGAGACGATTTTGCCATCAAGCATCTGCCTTTAGAAAAATGTCCGGATGAAGAAGTCCTACTTTTAGAGGGAGAGACAATTTGGTGTCGTGGTTAAGGTCAATGAACTGGAATTGAGGAAAATCTGAATTCCGGAACCGCCTGCTACCACACGAATCCCAGGGACCGATAAGGTCCCACAGAGTTGGCCTTCTCCGGGTCCCGTCGACTAAACAATGTCGTTTGGCGGGCCCCAGGGGAAGAGCCTACTCTGTGGAAGCCCCGGCCCTCTGGAACCAACTCCCCCCGGAGATTAGAACTGCCCCCACCCTCCCTGTCTTTCGTAAACTACTCAAGACTCACTTATGCCACCAGGCATGGGGAAGTTAAGATATTGATTGATTGATTGATTGATTGATTATTGATTATTGATTGATTGATGGGATTTGTATGCCGCCCCTCTCCGGAGACTCGGGGCGGCTAACAGTGACAATAAAACAGTGTACAATAGTAATTTGGTATTAGAAATGATTAAAAATCCATTAATATATAGACTAACAATCCTGGGTCTAGAAAGCTTAGAACTACGATACCTAAAACACGATTTAAGTATTGCCCACAAGAACATATGCTGCAACGTCCTGCCTGTCAATGACTACTTCAGCTTCAACCGCAACAACACAAGAGCACGTAACAGATTCAAACTTAATATTAACCGCTCCAAACTTGACTGTAAAAAATATGACTTTAGCAATCGAGTTGTCGAAGCGTGGAGCTCATTACCGGACTCAATAGTGTCAACCCCTAACCCCCAACATTTCTCCCTTAGACTATCCACGATTGACCTCTCCAGGTTCCTTAGAGGTCAGTAAGGGGCGTACATAAGTGCACCAGTGTGCCTTTCATCCCTTGTCCAATTGTCTTTCTTTTATCTCTTATATCATATATATTTTCTTCCTTTCATATATCTTCTCCTCTATTTTTACATATTATCTTTATATATATTACTTCATGTCTATTCTCTTCCATATGTATTGTGTATTGGACAAATGAATAAATAAAAATAAATAAATAAAATTATTTCAGGGTTCAAAAAATATATAAGCGCGGGGCGGCTGGGTTTGGATCCGTTGTCATTCGCCGCAGGGCTTTCCCTCCGCCTGAAATTTGTGTGATTTTTACCTGCCGTTTAACTGGAGAAAAGGAAGGGACAGTTTCCCACGGAAAAGTAAAGCCGGGGTTGCGTGTGTGTGTAAAAGTAAAGCCGGGGTTGCGTGTGGTTGTATGTGTGTAAAAGTAAAGCCGTGTGTGTGTAAAAGTAAATCCTGTGTGTGTGTGTGTGTGTGTGTAAAAGTAAAGCCGGGTTGCGTGTGTTTGTGTGTAAAAGTAAAGCCGTGTGTGTGTATAAAAGTAAAGCCGTGTGTGTGTGTGTAAAAGTAAAGCCGTGTTGCATGTGTGGAAAAGTAAAGTCGAGGTTGCGTGTGTTTGTTTCTCTCTGTGTGTGCGTGTGGAAAAGTAAAGGCGGGGTTGCGTGGGTGTGTGAGGCCCTCCTAATAAGGCGGCAGTGTCTGAGATGTGGTATGGGTTCCAGACAGATGAGCTGTATTCGAGAATGGGTCTGGCATAGGTTTTGTAGGCTCTAGTCAGTAGTGTGAGATTGCCAGAGCAGAAGCTACGTACGATCCAGCCCCCAGGCCTTGAATTTGACAATCCTGATGTAACCGATCTCCCAGGATGCAGTGCGTCTCAGGGCAGAGATAGATCATCGACAGGTAGCGTTTGAAAGTCTTGGGTCTACTTCTTAAAAGACCTCCAAAAGTTCTTGCCCAATGGTAACATTTTCCTGTGACAGAAGAGGGAAATAATTAAATGCATGACTGCGGAGTAATCACGTTAAGTATATTTAGTTTTAATTAAATTTACATTTAAATGAAGTCAGATCTAATTTAGTTTCAGCTCGGTCTTTCACCTGCTCCTTTTGGAGAGCTGTCTCCGGCTAAGCCACGGATGACTGTCCCTGGTATTCGCGCCTCCAATGAAATCCGAGCGAAGGATTTTATTCCGCTATTGCTCTGAAGAAGGTGCGAGGCTGCGTCCGGAGACTCTACACCTGTCCAGCCAACATCATCCTGGGGGTCGACCAGTTCTGAATGCAAAAGAAAAAAGGGGGAAATAAGGAAAATAGTATAGGTTGGTTGATTGATTAAGGGCAGTCAAGTCATTTTGACTCAGAGTAAAGTACGGTAGGACAGTACAGAAAAAATGGAATGGAATGTGAAATGGAATGGAATGGAATGTGGAACGGAATAGAATAGAATATGGAATGGAATGGAATAATAGAGTAGAGTAGAATAAGTGTGGAATGGGAGTAGAATATGGAATGGAATGTGATGGAATAGAATAGAATGGAGTAGGGCAGGGTAGGGAATGGAATGGAATAATAGAGTAGAGTAGAGTAGAGTAGAGTAGGAGTAGAATATGGAATGGAATGTGATGGAATAGAATGGAGTAGGGTAGGGAATGGAATGGAATGGAATGGATTGGAATGGATTGGAATGGAATGGATTGGAATGGAATGATAGAGTAGAGTAGGAGTAGGAGTAGAATAGGAGTAGAATATGGAATGGAATGTGATGGAATAGAATGGAGTAGGGTAGGGAATGGAATGGAATGGATTGGAATGGAATGGATTGGAATGGAATGGATTGGAATGGAATGATAGAGTAGAGTAGAGTAGGAGTAGAATATGGAATGGAATGCGATGGAATAGAATAGAATGAAGTAGGGTAGGAAATGGAATGGAATGGATTTCTTTTTTTTTTAATAGTTTTTTTAAATTTCTCTTTTTAAAAAAATACACATATCAAAAACAAAAAGACAATACAATACAAAAATGCAAAAACAACAAAAGTAACAACAACAAACAAAATCAGAATAATAGGTAAACTTATACTTTAAGAGGAGGAAAAATAATCTATTCTCTATTACATTTATCAACAGCTCTATAATAAAATTTATATAAAGTATTTTCATTCCAGTTTTGCACAAAAGCTATTCTAACCATGTTTGTCATATGCAGTATAATATATTGAATTCCCTTGCATGGATTTTCTCTTATTATGCATAATAAAAAGAATTTCGGTTTCAACAATTTTTTTTCCCCCTGAGGTATCTTACTAGATTTTTTTTTTAAAGAATTGAAATAAGATAAAGTATATATGTATTTGTCCAACTAGCTTTCTATTTAAAATGTTAATCTATTTTTTTTCTACTCCTGGTTTTGTTTTGTTTTTTCAGAGTGATATGTTAGATGTTAACCAGATCATTAAAGACTTGGCCTCCATGGTGTATGAGCAGGGAGAAGCAATAGGTGAGTATCATCAGAGCTCTTGTACATTGAAATCTAGCCCATTTCGGCTACAACAGATAAACCTCCAAATGGCCTCAACGATCCTCAAAAAGGGTGCAAATGACCAGCTTTATCATCAAGGAGGATCAATCCCTCCATGTTTGGGGGATTTTTGCCAGACCCATCCTCGAATACAGCTCATCTGTTTGGAACCCATATCGCATCTCAGACATTAACACCCTTGAAAATGTCCATAGATAAGTTTCAAGTTTCAAGTTTATTGGATTTATATGCCGCCCCTCTCCGAAAACTCGGGGCGGCTAACAACAATCATGAACAATATACAATAAAATCCAATACTAAAAGCAAATTAAAAACCCTTAATATATAAAACCAAACATACATAAAAACATACCATGCATACAGTTGCAACGGCTTAGAGGGAGAAGAAGTCTTAATTCCCCCATGCCTGGTGGCAGAGGTGGGTTTTAAGGAGCTTACGAAAGGCAAGGAGGGTGGGGGCAATTCTAATCTCTGGGGGGAGTTGGTTCCAGAGGGCCGGGGCCGCCACAGATAAGGCTCTTCCCCTGGGTCCCGCCAAGTGGCATTGTTTAGTTGACGGGACCCGGAGAAGACCCACTCTGTGGGACCTAACTGGCCGCTGGGATTCGTGCGGCAGAAAGCGGTCTCTGAGGTACTTCACCAGAAGAGTCCTTCATTCCTCCACTCGAAATAGAATACCCTACGAGACTAGACTTTCAATCCTGGGCCTAGAAAGTTTAAAACTACGACACCTTAAACAAGATCTAAGTATTGCCCACAAGATCATATGCTGCAACGTCCTGCCTGTCAGCGACTACTTCGGCTTCAACCACAACAACACAAGAGCACACAACAGATTTAAACTTAATATTAACCGCTCCAAACTTGACTGTAAAAAATATGACTTCAGTAACCGAGTTGTCGAAGCGTGGAACTCATTACCGGACTCCATAGTGTCATCCCCAAACCCCCAACACTTTACATTTAGATTATCCACGGTTGACCTATCCAGATTCCTAAGACGTCAGTAAGGGGCGAGTACAAGTGCATTAGAGTGCCTTCCGTCCCCTGTCCTATTGCTCTCCTATATCTCCTATACCTTTCTTCTATTCCTATATCTCTTCTTCTGTTCTTTCATTGATATGTTCTATTACTATAACTTCTTTTCTATTATTTCTTAGATGTACAGTGATCCCTCGATTTTCGCGATCTCGATCTTCGCGAAACGCTATATCGCGATTTTTCCCACCCGATGACGTCACTCTCTTCCTTCCTTTCTCATCTTTCTTTCTCTCTCTCTTTCTCTATCTTGCTTCTTCCTCTCTCACACTCTCTTCCTCCCTCTCTCATCTCTTTCTTTCCTTCTCTCTCTTTCTCTATCTCTCCCCCTCTTGCTCTCAAGCGGCGGGCGGGGCGAGCGGCGGGCAGGCATCAGCGAGGAGCCGAAGATCGCGGTTTCCCCTTTGCGTGGGCGGCGGGGAAGACCCAGGGAAGGTTTCTTCGGCTGCCCAGCAGCTGATCTGCTCGGCAGCGCAGCAGCAGCGAGGAGCCAAGATCGGGGTTTCCCCGACGCCCACGCAAAGGGGAAACCCCGATCTTCGGCTCCTCGCCGCGCTGCCGAGCAGATCAGCTGCTGGGCGGCCGAAGAAACCTTCCCTGGGTCTTCCCCGCTGCCCACGCAAACTCCACCATCTGCGCATGCGCGGCCATGGAAAAAAGGGCGCGCATGCGCAAATGGTGTTTTTACTTCCGCAACCCTACATCGCGAAAAATCGATTATCGCGAGGGGTCTTGGAACGGAACCCTCGCGATAATCGAGGGATCACTGTATTTTACTATGAGTATCTCCTCTATAACCTTCATCATGTATTTTACTATGTGTATATAGATATATACCCACTAAAACCCTCATTGTGTATTGGAATAGATAGATAGATAAATAGATAGATAGATAGATAGATAGATAGATAGATAGATAGATAGATAGATAGATAAATAGACAGATAGATAGATAAATAAAATAAAATAAAATAAAATAAAATAAAATATGTCTGCGGGCATGGAAATGCCTACAGCCTCGTCCCCAACCAGCCACGACATCAGATAATCCAGAGTGTCGGATTATCGAAGGACAGATAACCGAGACTCTACCATACTTCTATTTCGCCCAATCACCTGCCCTTCTTTTAATTCATAGATAGCATTGAAGCAAACATCGAGACGGCCTCCGGGAACGTCGATTCTGCCAACGAACAATTGGCCAAGGCCAGTCAACATCAAGTAAGTGAGTTATTTTAAAGGAGGTGAAATTGGAGAGAAAAACAGAAGGAGGCGAAGTTTGTTCTCTGAGCTGATGGGTTGGTTTCTGAATGTTTCATTTCGATGTCAGCTTGCGACGGCAGGGTTGGGTTTCTCCCAGTTCGGACCAGATCGCACCTGCTGGCGACATAATTTTGGCATCACGATTCTATCTGTGCTTGGTGCCAACAACTTCAGGGGAGTTTAGGGGATGGAGGGTCAGCGTTGGTGTTCTTCTGCTTATAAGGTCATGGTGTGGTCAGTCAGTCTTGCGATGGGGAGGTCACAGCAGGTGAGGGTCCTGTGGGAGTTGTGAGAGGTCTTGTGATGGGCCTTCTGAGAGGTCAAGTGTAGGTTATGTCAGCCGTTGAGGGATTTACGATTGACCTTATGAATGGTTTTGAGGAGTCAAATCTGGGTCACATCAAGCAAGGGTCTGGTGGTGGTTGTGGTTACTGGACAGGTGTGGGTCACACCAGGTGAGAATCTTGTGATGGGCCTTGTAAAGTGTTGTGAGGGGTCAGAGGAGGGTTATGTCAGCTGAGGGGCTTGTGATGGCAGGGTTGGGTTTCTCCCTGTTTGTACCAGATCGCGACCTGATGGTGACATAATTTTGGCATCACAATTCTGTCTGTGCTTGGCGCCATCCTTTTTTCTGAATTTTCAGCCGATTTCCCTGTGTTTGGATGGCTTCTCCTCTTTGTGTGCTTTGAAAAAAGCCTGACCACCCATCCCCAGGTTAAAGCAGACCTTTATTTAATAATAAAAATTATTATTAATTGGGGAAATTGATATACCCCTATACCCCTTATTTTATGCATGTTTTGTCTGGATGTATGACTGCTTTTTATAATTGGTTTTTTATAACTCTTTTTAATATTAGATTTGTATTTGTATTATTTGTTGTAAGCCACTCCGAGTCCTCGGAAAGGGGCAGCATACAAGTCTAATAAATTATAATTATAATAATAATAATAACAATAACAACAACAACAATAACAACAACAGCAGCAGCAACAGAGTTGGAAGGGACTATGGAGGTCTTCTAGTCCAACCCCCTGCTTGGGCAGGAAACACCAATGATGGCAAACCTTTTTTTCCTTGGGTGCCAAAAGAGCACGCACACACGCTATCACACATGTGTGAGTGCCCACACCCATAATTTAATGCCTAGGGAGGGAGAAAACATCTTTCCCTACCGCCCAAGGCCCTCAGGGACATGAAACAGCCTATTTCCCAGCTTCTGGTGGGCCCAGTAGGCTCGTATTTCGCCCTCCCCAGGCTCCAAAGGCTTCCCTTCCCCCCGGAGGCTCTCTGGAAGCCAAAAACACCCTCCCAGAGCCTTTGTGCAAGCCAAAATTCAACTGTCCAGCACACACATTGGAGTTGAGCTAGGGCAACGGCTCATGTGCCAGTAGATATGGCTTCACGTGCCACCTGTGACACCCGTGCCATAGGTTCACCATCAATGTCCTGGGTAATATTCCATTTAAGGTAAAAAGGTTGTGAGTATGCAAAGCAGTTAGACTGCTGAGCCATAGTGACTAAGCTGCAACCTGATTGGGCCAGAACAGTATAAAAAGCAATGCACCTTTGCAGTGGGTGTGGTTAATTCTGGTCACAGATTGAGTTCATTAAGTCTTTCCTGATAAGGTCTTAAGCATAAAACGTATCAGGAAAGACTTCATGAACTCCATCTGTGTAGTCTGGAGGAGAGAAGGAAAAGTGGGGGAACCTGATCGAAACATTTAAATATGTTAAAAGGTTAAATAAGGTTCAGGAGGGAAGTGAACACAAGAACACAAGAGGTTAGTTCAGGGGAAGATCAGAAGCAACATGGGAAGATATTATTTGACTGAAAGAGTAGTAGATGCTTGGAACAAACTTCCAGCAGACGTGGTTGGTAAATCTACAGTAACTGAATTGAAACATGCCTGGGATAAACACATATCCATCCTAAGATAGAATACAGGAAATAGTATAAGGGCAGACTAGATGGACCATGAGGTCTTTTTCTGCCGTCAATCTTCTATGTTTCTATGTTTCTATTGTGGTGGTTATTGTGGGTGGGTAGTTGGCTTGTGGTTAGTGAGTGGATTGTATTGGTTTATTGTATCATGGTTTACAGTTGTAGTAAAGTACTTTCTGTAAAGAGAAGAATAGTAGAGATTCTATTTTGGCTACACTGCAGTGTATCACTTCTTCACTCCTTTCTTGCTGAATTGTCTTCGTTCTTCATCGGCTTCAGTTCCCGAGTCCCTGTGTCACACATTCCTGTGCCAACCTAGTAGCTCTCGAATGCAACTTGCACAGTCCCTTCCTAGCTTGCATTAAAAATTGGCACTTCGAGAGAGGCGCATTACACCAAATTCCTCTTCAAACCCCCAACCCAAAAAAGAAGAACCTATAATTGCTCTATTTGGAACGAGACACCGCTTTCCACGCTCCGATCGTTCGCGCTTCCTAGGTAGGTAACCAGAGGAAAAGTTGCACAGACAGATGTGATTCGGGGAGGCGGAAATAGGATTTACTTGTGCTGTTCTTAAGCCTGTTTGCCTGGAAGCGAGGACCAGGCAAGTTTTGAGGTGTGTATTTAAGTGTTTGTGGGCAGAGGGGGACAGGCAGCAAATTTGGATTTAAAAAATTATAATAATAAGCCTTCTGCCACACGAATCCCAGTGACCGGTTAGGTCCCACAGAGTTGGCCTTCTCCGGGTCCCATCGACAAAACAATGTCGTCTGGCGGGACCCAGGGGAAGAGCCTTCTCTGTGGCGGCCCCGGCCCTCTGAAATCAATTCCCCCTGGAGATTAGGACTGCCTTTCGCAAACTCCTTAAAACCCACCTCTGCCGTCAGGCATAGGGGAATTGATTCTCCCGGGCCGTTTCCGTTTTATGCATGGTTTGTCTGGGATGTATGACTTTTTTTTATATTAAGGGTTTTAAATGGTTTGGATTTGTACTGTGTTTTGTTGTTGTGAGCCGCTCTGAGTCTTCAGAGATGGTCGGCATACAAATCTAATAAATAATAATAATAATAATAAAATAATAAGCATGTTGACAAAATCTGGAATGATATGGCAAAAGGTTTAACGAAGTGGATTCTAGTGAACGATGTAGGCTTCCTCCGAGCGAGAATTTTCACTGGATAGTTAAGTGTTTTGTTTTGGTTTTCTGCAAAAAATTAAAAAAAAGAAAAAGAAAGAAACACCAAAAAAAAAAAAGCACAGGTATAGAATAGGCGGTACCTGGCTCAATAATAGTAAACGCAAGAGGGATCTTAGAGTCTTGGTGGACAATCATTTAAATATGAGCCAGCAGTGTGTAGCTGCAGCTAAAAAAGTCAATGCAATCCTAATTACAGAGGGATGGAATCAACATCATGTGAAGTGTTAATACCACTTTATAATGTTTTGGTGAAGCCACAGCTGGAATCCCGCATCTAGTTTTGGTTGCCATAATATAACGAAAGATGTTGGGATTCTGGAAAGAGCGCAGAGAAGAGCAACAAAGAGGACTAAGGGACTGGAGGCTAAAACATATGAAGAACGGTTGCAGGAACTGGGCATGGCTAGTTTAATGGGGGGGGAAAGGACCAGGGGAGACATGATAGCAGTCTTGCAATATATCAGGGGTTGCCACAAAGAAGAGAGAGTCAAACTATTCTCCAAAGCACTTGAGGGTAGAACATAAAGCAATGGATGAAACCAGGACAGAAGCAACATAGAACAAAGGAGAAATTTCCTAGCAGTGAAGGCAATCAACAAGTGGAACAGCTTGCCTCCAGAAGTTGTGAATGCTCCAACACTGGAAGTTTTTAAGAAGAGATTGGACAACCATCTGTCTGAAATAATATAGGGTGTCCTGCTTGAGCGGGAAGCTGGATTAGAAGACCTTCAAAGTCCCTTCCAACTCTGTTATTCTGTTATCCTCTGGTTATGCCAACTGGATTCTCACCCAGTCTGACTCTACACCAGCTGAGAAGACTTTCTGGCATCCGCTCGCAACGGACTTTGCCTTGGCTGTAAAATAACAGGTCTTTTCGGTTTCGGCAGTTGGTTATCGTTCCAACACAAACATTTGGGTTGGCTTGTTTGTTTCCTTCTTCAGCTGGTGGCTCTCCAGGACCACACATATTTTTATGTGTGGTTAAATGAATATTCAAAGGCATTTTTGCAGAGTAATTAAGGAACTGGATCAGAAATGGATAGAAACGGGTTCTAAGACACCTTAGGGATGGAAGCTATCTGGGCGACTCTCACAAACCTAGACTAGAAAGCTGAAAATTGTAGACCAGCATTTAGGCTAGTGTTACTCAACAATTACATACCTATATTTCAGTTGACTTCTCCTCCTCCTCCTTCTCCTCTTCCTCCTTCTACGCCTCCTCCTTTTCCGCCTCCTCCTCCTTTCTCCTCCTCCTCTTCCTCCTCCTCCTCATCTTCTTCTTTCACCTTTTCTTCCTCTTTCTTCTTCTCTTCTTTCTCCTCCTCCTCATCTTCTTCCTCCACCCTCCTCTTCCTCCTCCTCCTCCTCCTCATCTTCTTCTTTCACCTTTTCTCCCTCTTTCTTCTTCTCTTCTTTCTCCTCCTCCTCATCTTCTTCCTCCACCCTCCTCTTCCTCCTCCTCATCTTCTTCTTCTTCCTTCACCCTTCCTCTTTCTTCTTTTCCTCTTCTTTCTCCTCCTCCTCTTCTTCCTCCACCCTCCTCCTCCTCCTGCTCATCATCATCCTCATCTTCTTCTTCCTTCACCCTTTTCTTCCACTTTCTTCTTCTCCTTTTCTTTCTCCTCCTCCTCTTCCTTTCCCCTCCTCCTCCTTTTTCTTCTTATCCCCTTTCTCCTTCTCCTCCTCTTCTTCCTCTTACTCTTCTTCCTTCTCGTCTTCCTCCACCTACTCCTCATCTTCCTCTTCCTTCTCCTCCTCTTCCTCCTTCTCCTCCATTCTTTTTGTTAAATCCCTTTAGAACTTGCTTCCCTGCTCTTCTTTGCACATCCAACATGCCTGATTACAATTTGGGTATATCTGAGCCAACCTTTTTGGGGCTAAATGCCACCGATACAACATTTTATATTGGTTCTCTTTATAAGTTGTTGATTTGGTCAATTTAATATTTCTTGTCCAAATTTGCTCCTACAATATTCTGCCAGGTCCCTTTTACTATTTCCTCACGCTTTTCATATTCTATCAAAGATTTATAAATTTTTTATATTATTTTTTTCCCCCTCTGGGCCATTTTACCTTCACGTGGGCAGCAGCTGCAAATCGCCTGCCTGGTAAGAGACATTTCTCAAGGGTTGAGTTTCCCTATTTGTTCAAGCTATGCTTTTTTGCAAATGGTTTTATAGTTTGGGGTTTCCTTGCTTAGTTTGAAACCTTTTTCTCCCCACTCTGGTGGGGAGAACTCTTTTTCATTCCTTGTCTAGGTTGGGCCAGGTAAGCAAGATCCAAAGTGATTTAACAAAAAAGAATAACGAGTTGAAGATTCAGAAGGGAGCAATCCTTTGGCTAAGCAGGTTTCTGGACACAGGTGCTTTTAATCACCGAAGGGCAGTCTTGGAAATGAAAGAAGCAGCGAGGCCACATCTGGGCAGCTGTGTTCTCTATTTGGACTAGAGAGAATAGAATTGAATAACAGAGAAGGGAGGGAGGAATGAAAGAAAGAAAGAAAGAAAAGAAGAAAGAAGGAAAGGAAGGAAGGAAGGAAGAAAGATGAGACTAAGGAAGGAAGGAGAGAAAAGGGAAGGAAGAAAGAAAGAAAGAAAGAAAGATGAGACTAAGGAAGGAAGGAGAGAAAAGGGAAGGAAGGAAGGAAGGAAAAAGACAAAGAAAGAAAGAAAGAAAGAAAGAAAGAAAGGGATTAAGGAAGAAATGAGAGAGAAAGGAAAGAAAAAGTCTAAGAAAAGAAGAAGGGAGGAAGGAAGGAAGGAAGAAAGAAAGAAAGAAGGAAAGAAAGAAAGAAAGAAAGAAAGAAAGCATAACATTTAACTAGGAATTGCCCACTTAGCTGTCCTGCTGAAATGCAGAATTAGGGTAGGAGGGCTAATTGTGAACTTTGGACAGGACAGAAGCATTTTATTTATTTAAATGTATTGGCTGCCCAAATCCAGTGGATTATGACATTTAATATCACAATTTTCTTTCCAAGAATATGTGTGGTTTTGGTCCTGCAAAACTTATAGATGGTATGATTGCAGCCATCATATATAAACCCCAGCTGATGTTTATCTTCAATAAAGCAAAAATATGCAAAAACTCTCTTTCTTTCTTTCTTTCTTTCTTTCTTTCTTTCTTTCTTTCTTTCTTTCTTTCTTCCTTTCTCTCTCTCTCTCTGTGTTTATCGATCAATCTACAATATCTATCTATCTATCTATCTATCTATCTATCTATCATGGGGACAAATTGGCTTTGTCAATTAGTGAAAATCTCAACATTAGTAAATTCAAAAAGATACAGTATATATTTTGGAGACATAGCAAAACAACAAGAACATTTTCACATTTTTTTTTAAAATGCATGGATATGCTGGGAGGGCTAGAATATTTCCCTACCAGCATTTGGACAACATGATTAACCAGTTCAATTAAGTCTGATTCATTTTAAATGTGTTTAGCGTTTGCGGGTGCGTTGTGTTTATGGGGCTGAGTATATTCTGCAAAAACAGGCCTTTTCATCTCCTTTATTGTTTGGTACATTCTGCAAACCCAGAAAAGTAGACCAGTTCATGTTCAATGCATGGAGAAATGAAGTCAAAGAATGCAAACTTTTCTGCTAAGTTTCCTTCCCTTAATGATTGTCTGCTTGTTTCAAAACATAAAGACAAGGTGGGGGAAAAGAACAATTAAAATGAGTTCACCAAGCCTCTGAGTTTTTAAAACAGTTTTTATCTTGTATTTATTGGTTTTATGAACAAACTTTTAAGATTTTATTTCAGTTTGGGGTGCTATAAATTGCTTTTATTCGGTAGAGCAGGAGGCATGTAAACCTAGATAATAAAATACAATAAAAATAAGCATTGGTGAAGGGAAGAGAACATGGATAAGATAAACATGAAGAATCGCAAATAGTGCTTGTTTAACTGACCTGGTTGATAGAAACATAGAAGACTGACGGCAGAAAAAGACCTCATGGTCCATCTAGTCTGCCCTTATACTATTTCCTGTATTTTATCTTACAATGGACTTATGTTTATCCCAGGCATGTTTAAATTCGGTTACTGTGGATTTACCAACCATGTCTGCTGGAAGTTTGTTCCAAGGATCTACTACTCTTTCAGTAAAATAATATTTTCTCATGTTGCCTTTGATCTTTCCCCCAACTAACTTCAGATTGTGTCCCCTTGTTCTTGTGTTCACTTTCCTATTAAAAACACTTCCCTCCTGAACCTTATTTAACCCTTTGACATATTTAAATATTTCGATCATGCCCCCCCCCCCCTTTTCCTTCTGTCCTCCAGACTATACAGATTGAGTTCATTCAGTCTTTCCTGATACGTTTTATGCTTAAGACCTTCCACCATTCTTGTAGCCCGTCTTTGGACCCGTTCAATTTTGTTGATATCTTTTTGTAGGTGAGGTCTCCAGAACTGGACACAGTATTCCAAATGGGGTCTCACCAGCGCTCTATATAAGGGGATCACAATCTCCCTCTTCCTGCTTGTTATACCTCTAGCTATGCAGCCAAGCATCCTACTTGCTTTTCCTACCACCCGACCACACTGCTCACCCATTTTGAGACTGTCAGAAATCACCATCCCAAAATCCTTCTCTTCGGAGGTTTTTGCTAACACAGAACTCTTCTGATATGCTCTGCATACAGGTTGGTGTGTCCCAATTACCATAAAGGCTTCAAAGTTTTCCTTGAAAATGAAGATAATCAAGTGAGTGTCTATAGCGAAAGGATAAAATATAGGACAGCTATGACTTCTTTTTAAAAAAAGTAGTTTTTTTATTGATTTGTATATACGGCTCAAAAAGATAAAGGGAACACTTAAACAACACAATATAACTCCAAGTAAATCAAACTTCTTTGAAATCAAACTGTCCACTTAGGAAGCAACAGTGATTGACAATCCATTTCACTTGCTGTTGTGCGCATTCAACTTTGTACAGAACAAAGGATTCAATGAGAATATTTCATTCATTCAGATCTAGGATGTGTTCTTTGAGGGTTTCCTTTATTTTTTTGAGCAGTGTATATTAAAAAAGACACACCAACGAAACACTATGCAAAACACAGTAAAACAAAACAGTTACATATATATACTTATATCTCTAGGAATTGTGTGTGTGTGTGTGGTATTTGTATCGACCAATGATTCTTACATCCTCGCTAATTGAATATACAGTGGAACCCCGACATAAGAGCTGCTCTACTTAAGAGCTACTCGAGATAAGAGCTGGGAGGGGAGAGATATTTTTGTTCTACTTACAAGCCCAAATTCGAGATACAAGCGCCAAGGAGCTGTCTCCTGAAGCCGAACGCTAACTTCCGCGTTCGGCTTCAGGAGACAGCTGCGAAGCGGCGCGCGTGTTTTAAAAGGTTGCAGCCGGCCGGGGGGGCTCGGGGGGTGCTTGCAGCCAGCCTGGGGGGCTTGCCAGCACCCCCCCGAGGCCCCCAGGCCGGCTGCAACCTTTTAAAACACGCGCGCGGCTTCGCAGCTGTCTCCTGAAGCTGAACGCGGAAGTTAGCTCTTTTTCTTTCTCTCTTTTACCTTCCCTTCCTCTATTTCTTCTTTTCTTTCTCCTTCCCACCTTCTTCCCTCCCTCCCTCCCTTCACTCATTCCTCTCTTACTCTCCCCTTTCATAAGTTTCCTTGCTTCCTTCCTCTGTTCCTGTCCCTTCCCTCTTTCCTTCCTTCCTTCCCACCCTCCGTCCATTCATTTATCCCATTCCTCTCTTGATCACTTAAAGCCGGTCCCTGGTGCAAAAAGGGTTGGGGACGTCTGTCCTACAGGATTGGGTGGCAGAGAAGTTGAACATATGTAAATTTAAAAGTTTAAGAAAGTTTACAAGTTAAGTGAAAGAAACTTCATTATTCATTTATATGTACATGTACATTTCTTCATTAAAAAACTTGTCTTTCTGCAAAATTTAGACTAACTTTGTGAGTTTTTTGAGGGCTGGAACCAATTAAAATTATTTACATTAATTCCTATGGGGAAAAGTCGTTCGAGATAAGAGCTGCTCGACTTAAGAGCCCAGGTCAGGAACGAATTAAACTCGTATCTCGAGGTACCACTGTAATCCTATAGATTTTTCACCCTAAACATGATGTTTTATTGTATTCTATGTTAAATATATTGTGTAACATCCTGTAACATAATATATAAATATTTATCTCTGACCTCTATAATCAAAATTCCCCTTCAACTTTTTTTATGTGTGTCACAAAAATGGCCAAGTCTTCAATGACTTTCAGTCAGGTGTGCTTCCATTCAAAATTCAGAAAAGAAACCCACCAACTCCATTTAATATTGTATTATATTATTGACAAAATTGATACAATGGTACCTTGTGATACGAACCCCTCGTGATACGAACCCAGGGTTCGGAATTTTTTTGCCTCTTCTTACGAACTTTTTTTGGCTTACGAACACCACAAAATGGCGCTCTGCTGGGCGCCGCCACCCGGCTGTCACCTTTTAAAACAGCCAGGGGGCTCCTCGTGTTCTCCCCAACCCGAACTTTTCGGGTTCGGGAGGCCGCCGAGAAGCGCCGCCACCCGGCTGTCACCTTTTAAAACAGCTGGGGGGCTTCTCGTGTTCTCCCCAACCCGAACTTTTCGGGTTCGGGAGGCCGCCGAGAAGCGCCGCCGCCCTGCTGTCATCTTCTTAAACAGCTCGGGGGGCTTCTTGGTGTTCTCCCGAACGCCGAACTCGGAAGTTCGGGTTCAGCCTCCGGAACCCAAACCCGAACTTCCGGGTTCGACATTCAGGAGAACACCGAGAAGCCCCCTGGCTGTTTCAGAAGGTGACAGCCGGGCAGCGGCGCTTCTTGGCGGCCTCCCGAACCCGAACCCAAAAAGTTCGGGAGAATGCCGAGAAGCCCCCCGGCTCTTTTAAAAGGTGACAGCCAGGCAGCAGCGCCCAGCGGAGAGCCATTTTGCGATTTTTTTTCTTTTTGCACGCATTAATCGCTTTTATATTGTTTCCTATGGGAAACAATGTTTCATCTTACGAACTTTTTGCCTTACGAACCTCCTTCCGGAACCAATTAAGTTCGTAAGATGAGGTATTACTGCATTTGATATTGATATCATATTATCAACAAAATTGATATTTGATATTGATATTATATTATCAACAAAATTGATATTTGATATTAACATTATATTATAATATTTTATATGAATACCTTAATTAACCACTTCTACCTAGCATGGGTTGCTTAATCTCTCCTTCTGTTGATTTGAAGGAATTTCAGCACCAGTCAAGGTTGGCTCAGCCTTCCATCCTTCCGAGGTGAAATGAGAACCCAGATGGTTGGGGGCAAATATGCTGATTCTGTAAACTGCTTGGAGAGGGCTGTAAAAGCATTACGAAGCGGCATATAAGTCTAAATGCTATAAATGCTATTAAATGTTCAAAAAGTGGATTTTCACAATAAAGTTTGCAAAGACCTTTTAACAGCGAGGCTTCAGGGCTGGCAGTGGGGGAAAGAGAGGGGGGGTTGGGTGTCTGTTTGTTTGTATTCCTGCAAAGGGTGTTTTTCTATTTTTAATAAGATTTGCATGGCTATTTTGCTTTGTGCCTACCTCTGCAGGAGCCTGGGAAGAGATAAACCCTGATTTGCATGTTTATATCCATATTTTGAAAAGGAAAACCTGTTCGCGTGTGTTTAAAAAGGAAACAGTAAACCCTTCTCGAAATCTCTCCTCTTTCTTTCCTACGCTGTCTAAGCTAACTAAAAATAATCTTTTATTCTTCCGTTTCCCCCTACACATTCTACTTCTCCTCCTTATAATAATAGAGATATTCTCTCTGGCCCTCTCCATCCCCTTATTATCGGTTTAAAATTAATGCAAAGGACATGGAGAAGGGGAAATAACCTTGCAAGATTTAAATCAATCGGGTCGTACATTGAATAAATAACTACGGGGGAGATATGCTGACCTTAGAGGCGTTGCAAGGAAGGAAGGAAGAATAAAGGTAACAACGTGACCATTTGAATTCTACAAAATCTGGGACAGGTGGTACAATTGGATAAATCAAAAAAGCAACAACAACCCATAATTATAATAACGGCAGAACATAAACTATAAACAATGAATGCTAATAATAATAAATTGGCTCATTATTCCACCCAATTTGGAGGAATGATGACTGGAGATAGAAACATAGAAGCATGGAGGAAAAAGAAAAAGACCTCGTGGTCCATCTAGTCTGCCCTTATACTATTTTCTGTATTTTATCTTAGGATGGATATATGTTTATCCCAGGCATGTTTAAATTCAGTGACTGTGGATTTACCAACCACAGCTGCTGGAAGTTTGTTCCAAGCATCTAATACTCTTTAGATTACAAGATACGTAATCTTACAAGTCTTAACAGCCAACAGCCTGAAACTAACCGACAAATCGTTGTTAAAACAAAATAAGGCTGGTAAAGGAATAATGGAATGAAATTAAAAGTGATCCAAAGACATTATAAACATTATACACTGCTCAAAAATAAATAAATAAAGGGAATACTCAAAGAACACATCCTAGATCTGAATGAATGGAATATTCTTATTGAATGCTTTGTTCTGTACAAAGTTGATTTGTACTGTTTCTTGTTGTGAGCCGCTCCGAATCCTCGGAGAGGGGCGGCATACAAATCTAATAGATAGATAGATAGATAGATAGATAGATAGATAGATAGATAGATAGATAGATGAGAGAGAGAGAGAGATATGAGAGAGAGAAAGAGAGAGATGAGAGAGAGAGATGAGAGATAGATAGATAGATAGATAGATAGATAGATAGATAGATAGATAGATAGATAGATAGATGAGATAGATAGATAGATAGATAGATGAGAGATAGATAGATAGATTGATAGATAGATGATAGATAGATAGATAGATAGATGATAGATAGATAGATAGATAGATAGATAGATAGATAGATGAGAGATAGATAGATAGATAGATAGATAGATAGATAGATAGATAGATAGATAGATAGATGAGATAGATAGATAGATAGATAGATGAGAGATAGATAGATAGATAGATAGATAGATAGATAGATAGATGAGAGATAGATAGATGAGAGATAGATAGATAGATAGATAGATAGATAGATAGATGATAGATAGATAGATAGATAGATAGATAGATAGATAGATAGATAGATAGATAGATGATAGATAGATAGATAGATAGATAGATAGATGAGAGATAGATGAGAGATAGATAGATAGATAGATAGATAGATAGATGAGATAGATAGATAGATAGATAGATAGATAGATGAGAGAGAGAGAGAGATAGATGAGAGATAGATAGATAGATAGATAGATAGATAGATAGATAGATAGATAGATGAGAGATAGATAGATAGATGAGAGATAGATAGATAGATAGATAGATAGATGTGTGTGTGAGAGATAGATAGATAGATAGATAGATAGATGAGATAGATAGATAGATAGATAGATGAGAGATAGATAGATAGATAGATGTGTGTGTGTGTGAGAGAGAGATAGATAGATAGATAGATAGATAGATAGATAGATAGATGAGAGAGAGAGAGAGATAGATGAGAGAGAGAGAGAGAGATAGATAGATAGATAGATAGATAGATAGATAGATAGATGAGAGAGAGAGAGAGAGATGAGAGATAGATAGATAGATAGATAGATAGATAGATAGATAGATAGATAGATAGATGAGAGATAGATAGATAGATAGATGTGTGTGTGTGTGAGAGATAGAGAGATAGATAGATAGATAGATAGATAGATGAGAGAGAGAGAGAGATAGATGAGAGAGAGAGAGAGAGATAGATAGATAAATAGATAGATAGATAGATAGATAGATAGATAGATAGATAGATAGATAGATAGATAGATAGATAGATGTGTGTGTGTGAGAGAGAGAGATAGATAGATAGATAGATAGATAGATAGATAGATAGACGAGAGAGAGAGATAGATAGATAGATAGATAGATAGATAGATAGATAGATGAGAGATAGATAGATAGATAGATGAGAGAGAGATATGAGAGAGAGAAAGAGAGAGATGTGTGTGTGAGAGAGAGATGAGAGAGAGAGAGATGATAGATAGATAGATAGATAGATAGATAGATAGATAGATAGATAGATAGATAGATGAGAGAGAGAGAGAGATATGAGAGAGAGAATGAGAGAGATGTGTGTGTGAGAGAGAGATGAGAGATAGATAGATAGATAGATAGATGAGATAGATAGATAGATAGATAGATAGATAGATGAGAGAGAGATAGATAGATAGATAGATGATAGATAGATAGATAGATAGATAGATAGATGATAGATAGATAGATAGATAGATAGATAGATAGATAGATAGACAAACATAAAGATGGATAGATAGATAGATAGATAGATAGATAGACGAGAGAGAGAGATAGATAGATAGATAGATAGATAGATAGATGAGAGATAGATAGATAGATAGATAGATGAGAGAGATATATGAGAGAGAGAAAGAGAGAGATGTGTGTGAGAGAGAGAGATGAGAGATAGATAGATGAGAGATAGATAGATAGATAGATAGATAGATAGATAGATAGATAGATGAGAGAGAGAGAGAGATATGAGAGAGAGAAATAGAGAGATGTGTGTGAGAAAGAGAGATGAGAGATAAATAGATAGATAGATAGATAGATGAGATAGATAGATAGATAGATAGATAGATGAGAGAGAGAGAGATAGATAGATAGATAGATAGATAGATAGATAGATAGATAGATAGATAGATAGATAGATAGATAGATAGATGAGAGAGATAGATAGATAGATAGATAGATGATAGATAGATAGATAGATAGATAGACAAAAATAAAGATGGATAGATAGATAGATAGATAGATAGATAGATAGATAGATAGATAGATAGATAGATGTGAACCAGAAATGTTCTCCATCACTGCCCTGCACCTTTTCCGACAAATGGCAGTCCAATCTCTTCCCGAAAACCTCCAGGGATGAAGCTCCCACAACTTCCAAAAGCAACTTCTGTTCCATGGGTTGATGGTTTTCACTGTCAGAAAACTCCTCCTTACTTTCCAATTGAATCTCTCCTTTTTCAGGTTCCATCCATTTTTTGGGGGGGGGGTCTGGCCTTCAGGTGCTTTGCAGAATAACTTGACCCCCGTCCTCTCTATGGCAGCCCCTAAATATTGGAAGACTGCTCTCATTTCTCCCCTGGTCCTTCTCTTCCCACAACCATCCATAGTATGTTTGAGCCTCCACAGTCCCCTAATCATCCGAGTTGCTCTTTATTTAGGTTACATTTAGGTTATTACAGCATGGAGCGTGCCAAGCTTTGCTTATTTTATTTCCTTATTCCTCACATTTATATAGCAACCACCCATTTTGCGGAATAAGGCTCTCGACAGCTGCAATAGCATGCAACCGTAAAAGAAACATGAAAATGTAATTTTAAAAAAATCAATTTGATTAAAGAAAAGCCTAAAAGAAAGCATCTTCGCCGTTCCACACAATGTAATCATCTCGACCAATTGCCATGTTCTTGAAAGATTGGAGGACAGTTAATCTATAAAGTAAAATCTAATGGTTTACCCTCCAAATCACTCCTCCCCAGTTTGAATATGGTTCGCCCTTAAGTGAATGGAATCCTTTTTAATCGGTTGCACGCGCTATTCCCTGTATTTATTTGGCCGTTTGAACACATATAAATTATGGCGAATCGGACGTTTTCCCAAGCCGGCTGACAGTCAAGAGCATAAAATCATTTTGCAGCCAGTATCTCCAAACAAAAAAAAAAAGTGGTGTGTGAAGAAAGCAGGCAGCATGAGCAAAGCACATTTTAAACAGGGGAATGAAATCAATTAAAGCTGGCGCTAGATAGCCGACACTCCAAAGAGCAAAAACTACAGTACCAAATGACGATGCAGTACCCCTCTACCTTAGAACGCCTCTACTTAAAAAGTTTTCTAGATAAGAACCGGGTGTTCAAGATTTTTTTTTGCCTCTTCTTAAGAACCATTTTCTACTTAAGAACACGAGCCCGGAAAAATTTCCCAGGAAATTTGAGAGCGGCACAAAGGCCCAGCCAGTTTCCTGTCATTCCCCCTTTAATCCCGGCCATCTCGGGCTTTTCTGGGCTGCCAGAGGAGCCTTTCTGTGGCGCTTAAGGAGGCTTTGGCAGCCCAGAGCGAATGGAGGGAGGCACGTGCCCCTCCTCGACGCCTCAGAGTCCCTCTTTTTTTTTTTAAGCGTAAAATTTCGAGTGCAGCTCTGGAGCCCCAAGTCTGCATGTCGCGCTGGCCTCGTCCCGCCCCTGGAAGTCCCTGAAGGCTCCGGAGCGTGAAAAACAGCACGATGGGCAAACCGGAAGTCCTTTTTTCCGAAGTTCCGGTTTCCCCTGTTTGGCCATTTCTTTTCACCGTCCCAGGCTTCAAAGAGGGACAGGGGTGATTGTGTACACGCTTCCTTTTGTCACGAAAACCAAAAAGGTTCATCATCAGTGATATAGAGTCTCCTGCTTGGGCTGGGGGTTGGACTAGAAGACTTCTGAGGTCCCCCCCCCCCAATTCAGTTATTCCAGGAGGGGGTCAAATTGGATTTCTTCAAGGGCCACATCAGTGTTGCACTCCTCCTTCTTGGGCTAGCCAGGGTGGGAGAGGGGAGGTGGGAAGGGACTCAAACACCTACATGGCCTGGAAGCAGGTCATTTGAAGGACCCTATTTTCCCAGTTATATCTACCCAACCCACCAGGCAGGGAATGCTACATCTGGTGGGGCAAAGAAGAAGGGCCTTCTCTGTGGTGGCTCCCTTCTTGTGGAACATCATTCCTGTAGAGATAAGATTGGTCCTGGCTGACACTGTTTTGAAAGGGCCTGAAGACATGGTTCTGCCAACAGGCCTGGGGACACCAGGATGATATGGAGCCTATCAAGTAGTTGGGTTAATTCTTCCCTTTGTATTATCTTCCTTCCTTCCTTCTCTCTATTTATTTAATTATTTATTATTTATTTATTTATTTATTAGATTTGTATGCCGCCCCTCTCCGTAGACTCAGGGCGGCTCACAGCAATAATAAACAATATATAACAAATCTAATAATTTAAAAGAAACACTAAAAGCCCCATTATTAAAAGCAAACATACACACAAACATACCATACATAACTGTATAGGCCTGGGGGAGATTTTTCAATTCCCCCATGCCTGACGGCAAAGGTGGGTTTAAAGGAGTTTACGAAAGGCGAGGCGGGTAGGGGCTGTTCTAATCTCTGGGGGGAGCTGGTTCCAGAGAGTCAGGGCCACCACAGAGAAGGCTCTTCCCCTGGGTCCCGCCAAATGGCATTGTTAAATTGACGTGACTCGGAGAAGGCCAACTCTGTGGGACCTAATCAGTCACTGGGATTCGTGCGGCAGAAGGCGGTCCCGGAGATATTCTGGCCCGATGCCATGAAGGGCTTTATAGTTCATAACCAACACTTTGAATTGTGACCAGAAACTGATCGGCAACCAATGCAGACTGCAGAGTGTTGGTGTAACATGGGCATACCTTGGGAAGCCCATGATTGCTCTCGCAGCTGCATTCTGCATGATCTGAAGTTTCCGAACACTTTTCAAAGGTAGCCCCATGTAGAGAGCGTTACAGTAGTCGAACCTCCTTCTTTCCTTTTCTTTATAATCCTTCCTTCCTTCTCTCTATATCCTTCTTTCCTTTTCTTTATCTTCCTTCCTTCTCTCTATATCCTCCCTTCTTTTATTTTATTTATAATCTTTCCTTCCTTCCTTCTCTATATCCTTCCTTCTTTCCTTTTCTTTATATTATCTTCCTTCCTTCTCTCTATATCCTTCCTTCCTTCCTTTTCTTGATATTATCTACCCTTTCCTACTGGTTCAGAAGTGCACAAACTGGTAGCACTTCGCCCCCTGCCTGATGCTTTTCATTCTGAGGCCTTGTTTCCTTCCTGCAAAAAACCCCGTTCCCCACCATGATTGGCATCCAGTCAAAACTTCAAGGGCCATGTGGCCGTGAGCGAATGCCAACTCCAAAATTAATCTCCTGCGTCCTTCGCGGAAGTTTTGCCTATGGTTAAAAGAAAGCCAGCCCTTGTCCCGTATTGATCGAGTGCCAGGTGGTGTTATGGAAATAATGTATGCCCGTGTTCTTTTTAAAAAGGCACATGATGGTAAATCAATGGAGCTGCTTTTTACTCACAGTTCCTGAAAGATGGGAGAGTTCCTGAAAGTTCCCCCCATGCCCACCTGTGAAAAAGTGGTGAGCAATTTGCAGACAACCATCAGCAGCTACTTAGGGCTGGGGTGGAGAGGAAGCAACAGTCGGAGTATAAGACACACCCAAATTATCACAAGGGTCTGTTCTGGGTCCTATTCTTTTTAATATCCTTGTGAGTGAAGGTTTGGTAGGGAAGGTTTGCCTATTTGACGATGGCTCTAGAGTGTGCAATAGTATTGATATTCCTGGAGGCATCTGAAATATGGCAAATGATTTAGCTTTACTAGATAAGTCGTCAAAGCAATGTAAACTGCAGTTTAATGTTTCCAAATGTAAAATAATGCACTTGGGGAAAAGGAATCCTCAATCTGAGTATTGTATTAGCAGTTCTGTGTTAGCAAAAACTTCAGAAGAGAAGGATTTAGGGGTAGTGATTTCTGACAGTCTCAAAATGGGTAGTGCGGTCAGGTGGTAGGGAAAGCAAGTATGATGCTTGGCTGCATAGCTAGAGGTATAACAAGCAGGAAGAGGGAGATTGTGATCCCGCTGTATAGAGCGCTGGTGAGACCATATTTGGAATACTGTGTTCAGTTCTGGAGACCTCACCTACAAAAATATATTGACAAAATTGAATGGGTCCAAAGATGGTGGAAGATCTTAAGCATAAAACTTATCAGGAAAGACTTCATGAACTCCATCTGTATAGTCTGGAGGACAGAAGGGAAAGGGGGGACATGATTGAAACATTTAAATATGTTAAAGGGATAAATAAGGTTCAGGAGGGAAGTGTTTTTAATAGAAAGTGAACCCAAGAACAAGGGGGCACAATCTGAGGTTAGTTGGGGGAAAGATCAAAAGCAACATGAGAAAATATTATTTGACCGAAAGAGCAGTAGACGTGGTTGGTAAATCCGCAGTAACTGAATTTAAACATGCCTGAATTTAAACATGCCTGGGATAAACATAGATCCATCCTAAGATAAAATACAGGAAATAGTATAAGGGCATACTAGATGGACCAGGAGGTCTTTTTCTGCCGTCAATCTTCTATGTTTCTATTATCAGCTTATTTTAGGGAGGAAAAGGGTTTGTCTTATACTCTGAAAAAATATGATATACTGTATAAAATACAGCCGGGGTGGGTGGGCGATTCTTCCCACAATATCTACTACCGGTTCTGTTGAACCAGTCCAAACCGGCTGAATACCTACTGAGGAGACACAATATAGGATAGCTATAACTATTTGAAATTTCAAAACCATTACAATCTGTCATTCCTTTTTCATTCACATCCAAATTGCCTGTTATATGTGTGCATTTAACATCTCCGAACCACTCCAGCTGGAACTGAGAATCGCTCTAAAGTGTCAATACTACTAATATCTTTCCTAAATATGCAAAAAAAAAAAAAAAGTGGCGATAATTAATTCCATCTGTCCATTAAAAAAAACAACAACTTCAAAACCTCTTGTAACTTGAAGAGCTGTTGAGATGTGAATATTCCCTTGTGTGTTTGACGTCTGACAGTTTTTAAGATTTCTCTCAAACACAGATGTACTTTTTCCTTCCCCTCTTGTGCCTTCGCATCTCCCTCTTCGTTTCATCAGGATGTGCCAAAATTGAAGGAGGGATTATTTATTTTATCCAGATGGTTCGTTCATCTTGGTCAGCTGGTATTTTGATAAGACTGATTGACTTCCCTAGGTGGAAAAGGCTAGTTTCAGCAACCAAAATTTATTTACATAGAAACATAGTAGAGGATATAGTGGAGAAGATATATTAGATATCAAAAACCTGTATTATTGGAAGTTGGACTTGCTGCAGAAGGCAAGAACCGACCATAAGATGATGAACCTTATACAACTCACAAGCACAAAAACACAACAGTGAAATAAAACCTGTTAATTAAGGACAGCCTGCTGAAAAGTAGGCCAAACAATTAGAAAGTACGGGTTTTCTTTCTGCTGTGCTGAATTCCAGCTAGTTGGAGATCGATCAATCAATCAATCAATCAGTCAATCAGAATAGAGCTGGAAGGGACCTTAGAAGTCTTCTAGTCCAGCCCCCAACTCAAGAAGGAAACCCTATACCATTTCAGACTAATGATTGTCCAATCTTTTTTTAAAAAAACTTCCAATGTTGGACCATTCATAACTTCTGGAGTGAAGTTGTTCTACTGTTCTTTATATACATAGTATATAAACATGAGCAATCGCTATAATTGTTGATATTTATTGTTTCCTAATATAATTTGATTATTGACTCGTATATGACTTTGTATTTCTTATATGGCTATCATTAAGTGTTGTACTTTATGATTCTTGACAAACGTATCTTCACTTTTTATGTACACTGAGAGCATCTGCACCAAAGACAAATTCCAATCACTCTTCCTTCCTTCCTTCCTTCCTTCCTTCCTTCCTTCCTTCCTTCCTTCCTTTATTAAATTTGTATGCCGCCCCTCCCCATAGACTCGGGGCGGCTTGGCCAATAAAGAATTCTATTCTATTCCATTCCATTCCATTCAGAAAATTTGGAGAATATGAATGAATACAATGAGGTCTTCTAGTCCCGCCCCCTGCTCAAGCAATAACCTCTAAACCATTTCTGACAAATGGTTGCCCAATCTCTTCTTAAATTCTTCAAGTGTTGGAGCACTCACAACTTCTGGAAGCAAGCCGTTCCACTGCTTAATTGTCCTCGCTGTTAGGAACTTTCTCCTTCCATGTTGCTTCCCTCCTTGATTAATTTCCATCCCTTGTTTCTTCTCTTGCCTTCTGGTGTTTTGGAAAATAGGTTAATGCCTCTTTCTTCTTTATGGCCAGCCCCTCAAATAGTGGAATACTTCTACCATGTCCACCCAATACTTTTTTTCTCTAGAATGGCCAAACCCAGTTCCTGCCACTGTGCGTTGTACGTCGTCAGCGATGGGCTACGAGCCGGAATGTTAAATTGCTGTCTCTGCTGTGGCTTGTATGTTTTTGCGGGAACCAGCGCAATTTTGCTGCTGCACCTGTGAAAATAGGCAAAATCATGCATAAAGCCACAAGTAAACCTCATTGAAACACGGGCACAATTTTGCTACCTCCACAGGTGCAGCAGCAAAATTGCGCTGGTCCTGCAAAAACTTATGAGCCGCGGCACCAAGCACAATTTAGCATTTAGCCGCCCCGAGTCTACGGAGAGGGGTGGCATACAAATCTAATAAATAATAATAATAATAATAATAATAATTATTATTATTATTATTATTATTATTATTATTATTATTATTATTATTATTATTATTATTATTATTATTATTTTTTTGGCTTGTAGCCCACCCACTGTACATCGTAGTTGTACCCATGTTTTCATCCACCGCGTGTTTACGCTGACTTTTAACTTCACGTTGTCTGTACTCCAAAATGAAATTTCGAAGAAAATTGTCAGGGATTTTCACCGACGTCTCCTTGTTCCCGAGCTTTGAGCAACAGGAGGCTAAATAGAGCATGAATTCCGGAAAAGCAAATTGGAATAAATAACTTCATTTGTTATTGGTGACACAAATAGTTCTGCCTTGCCTGAACGAATTGGCACAGCTGGGCCAGGAGTGTCATGTTAATTAATTCCGTCACATTAATTAATATGAGCAATAGCACAGGAAGGGACCTAAGAAAAAAATCACCATATTCTTTGGGACATATATGCATCAGTAGAGAGTTCCTACCAGTACAGATGAGGACACCGCACCAGTAGTAAAACTGGAGCTAGGTGCACAGTTTCAGGTCTCTGGTGTGAGCGCATGCGAGTTCCAGTGAGATTTTGCTTCTGAGCATGCGCAGGAAGCAAATCTCATGAGGGGATGCGCACGCATGATTTTTGGAATTTTTCGATTCTGCACATGCGGGAAGCAAAATAATTGCCGAAATGTCTCTCTTGCCGTCTGGCATGTACCCATAAAATTAAAAAGCTTTAAGGGGAGAAAAAACACTGTTTCTGGACACAATTCAAAGTGTTGATTATGACCTACAAAGCCCTACGTGGTATAGGACCAGATTATCTCCGAAACCGCCTATTGCCGCATGAATCTCAGTGCCCGGTTAGGTCCCACAGAGTTGGCCTTCTCCGGGTCCTGTCGATTAAACAATATCGTCTGGCGGGACTCAGGGGAAGAGCCTTCTCTGTGGCGGCCCCGGCCCTCTGGAATCAACTTCCCCCCAGAGGTTAGAACTGCCCCCACCCTCCTTGTCTTTCGTAAACTACTCAAGACCCACCTATATCGTCCTTCCTGGAGTCCACGTTTTGGCTGGCCAGGAAGGACATCTTTGTGACATCAAAGCTCCACCCATGGAATTCCCTATTGGGATTCCCCACCTCCGTTTGAGCTTCCTGACCAGCTGACAGCTCACGGCTCTTCTGGCAAGGTGACAGCTGGGCGGCGGGGCTTCTCGGCAGCCTCCCAAACCCGAACGCCGAACCCAAACTTTCCCGAACTTCCGGGTTTGGTGTTCGGGGGGAACGGTGAGAAGCCCCCTGGCTGTTTCAAAAGGCAAAAGCCGTGCGGCGGCGCTTCCCGGTGGCCTTACGAACCTGAACGCCGAACCTGAACTTTTGTCGAACATCCGGGTTCGGTGTTCGGGCAATGGGTTTGTAAGGTGAAAAAAGTTTGTAAGAAGAGACAAAAAATTTCCGATCCCCGGGTTTCTATCTCGAAAAGTTTGTATGATGAGGGGTTTGTATCATGAGGTACTAATGTATTGGATTTGTACTGTTTTGTTGTTGTGAGCTGCTCCAAGTCTCCAGAGAGGGGCGGCATACAAATCTAATAAATAAATAATAATAATAATAATCTCCGAGACCGCCTTCTGCTGCACGAACCCCAGCGTCCGGTGAGGTCCCATAGAGTTGGTCTCCTTAGGGTCCTGTTGACCAAACAATGCCAGCTGGTGGGACCTAGGGGAAGAGCCTTCTCTGTGGCGGCCCCAGCCCTCTGCGGAGATTTGCACTGCCCCCACCCTCCTTGCCTTCCGAAAGAGTTTAAAAATACATCTTTGCCGCCAGGCCAGGGGACATTAGATCTTCTCCAATGAATGCCCTTAGTGTGATTTATGGAATGAATGCAAACGGATATATTAAATTAGAAATTTTTTAGCATATTAATTGGATAAATTGTATTGTTATGTTTTCTGATATGTGCTGTGAGCCGCCCCAAGTCCTCGGTGAAATCGGTGAAATCCAATAAAATAAAATAAAATAAAAATAATTTTCTGCGGATGATGTGTCTATTTTTAACAGAGTAACAGAGTTGGAAGGGACCTTGCAGGTCATCTAGTCCAACCCCCCTGCCCAAGTGGGAGACCCTACATTTGCCCCTAACTGTTCTGCCGGGCTCTCTGATAGGAGCCTCCCAAAAATTCAAAGTACAAATTTCAGACACACACACGTTTGAAAATTCAGAACAATGTTCTTTATCACAAAAGTCAAAATAAACAAAGCACTCTTTTTGTATTGCAAAGAGCACTCGTCCCAAAACAACCGGGTAGTCTGTACAATTTCCCTTAAGCAGTCATTAAGTACTTAGCTAGCAGCTGTGAAGAAATTTCACACCCCTTCTTCTGCCAACGAAGTGAGACACACACACACACACACATGTTGCTCTGCTTTGTTTTCCAAGGCGTGAAAAAGCAACAAAGTCCAGCAACACAAGATTCCTGATGAACTCTGATCAGATATTCTTCCACAACGGCCAAACCTACATGCTGCTATTTATAGCAGCAGCCCTAATTACTGGAGCCCCACCCAAACACAGGTGGCCTCCCTTATTTCCTGTAATATGTTCTTACTTGGTCTCTTCTACTCATAATTCTGCACTTGCATGGGTCCAATATGTCATCATCTGAAGCTATAGAAGATAAGGAAGATTGACTGCCTTGGCTGTGTGCCAAGCCCTCCTCTGCCGAGTCACTCCCACCTTCTTCTTCCTCCGAGGAAACTACACTCTGAACTGATTCTGTCGGCAATAACACAGGCCTGTGACATGTTGAATTTTCCCCTGCATCCACCTCCCCATTCCCTGGGGCAGGAGCTGGGCCAGAGCCAACCACAACACTAACTAGGATCGAACTCATTACGTCCTGATTATAGAGGCAAGAACTCCACCTGTAGGCCAGATCCTCCCTGTCCCCCCTTCTTTGTCAACATCTGAGTCTGTTAGGGTCTTTTGCCTCTTTGCAAAGATAGAGAGAGAGATTGTTAAACCAAATGCAAAGAAAATGCCATTTTGTTCTCCCCGATGATTATACAATCCATACAGGTTAGTCCTCAAATTATAACAACTGTTAACTTCTCTTTTTCTGTATAAGGACATAATTATTATCTATAAGTTGTTATTGGCAGGTAAGATGGCATGCCTTGGTCATCCAAGCCTCATGTAAGGTATACGAATCTTACCTCGGACACAACCCAGGGTTCAGATTTTATCTTACGAATTCTCTGAACCTGCATGCATAAATAAACATGTGTTGCCCCATCTCCTTGTGGTCTTCATTCCCAAACTGGTGAAACTAACCCAGCTGCAGCAGAGTTAGTTCTGGTTCTCCCCCCTTTCTACATACTTTCCAGCATCTGTGGCTGTTGGTATCATGAAACTTTTCATGTAACAAGAGTGAAGCCCCTGGAGAGAGAGAGGGAGAGAGAGAGAAAGACACAGAGAGAGAGAGACAGAAAGAGAGAGGCAGAGGCAGAGAGAGAGAGACAGAGAAAGACAGAGAGGCAGAGAGAGAGAAAGATAGAGAGAGAGAGAGACGGACAGACAGACACACAGAGAGAGAGAAAGACAAAGAGATAGAAACAGACATAGACAGAGAGAGAGAGAGAGACAGAAAGAGAGAAAGACACAGAGAGAGGCACAGAGAGACAGAGACACACAGAGAGAGGCAGAGAGAGAGACACAGAGAGACTTTAAACCTTAAACATGATCTAAGTATCGGCGACTACTTTAGCTTCAACCACAACAACACAAGAGCACACAACAGATTTAAACTTAATATTAACTGCTCCAAACTTGACTGTAAGAAATATGACTTCAGTAACCAAGTTGTCGAAACGTGGAACTCATTACCGGACTCCATAGTGTCATCCCCAAACCCCCAACACTTTACCCTTAGATTATCCACAGTTGACCTATCCAGATTCCTAAGAGGTCAGTAAGGGGCGAGTACATGTGCACTAGAGTGCCTTCCGTCCCCTGTCCTATTGCTCTCCTATATCTCCTATACCTTTCTTTTATTCCTATATCTCTTCTTCTATTCTTTCATTGATATGTTCTATTACTATACCTTCTTTTCTATTCTTTCTTAGATATATTTTACTATGAGTATCTCCTCTATAACCTTCATCATGTATTTTACTATGTGTGTATATATATATATATCCACTAAAACTCTCATTGTGTATTGGACAAAATAAATACATAAATAAATAAAGAGACAGAGAGAGAGACAGAGAGGCAAAGACAGAGAGAGAGACACACAGAGAGAGGCAGAGAGACAGAAAGAGAGACAGACAGAGAGAAAGAGAGAGCATCTAAACAGAGTACGGAATCGCTTCAACCCACGTAGGGTGGGTCTCACCAAATGAGAATAAACTTAACTGTCACTGTAGCCACAAATTTGTGGAAGATGGGACTAAATTAAGTCGCCTCCATCCGTTCACTGCCACAAACGGATACAAATTGCCTTCATTAAAAAATCTCTTAACGTATTTTAAAACTGCCCTCCCAACCTATTACGGGTTCGGAGTAGACAAAAGCTACTCACTCGGTGGCATTTTTATGGAGAAAATCAACAAGAGGAACCAATCTTGCTTTCTAAATGAGAAGCCAGAAAAGTGGAATTATTTTTTCACATGGGGTGGGTGGGAATGTTTATTCAATTCAATTCAATTAATTCAATTAATTAATTGATGTTCTCTCCCCACCCCTTCCCTCCCTCGTCCTTTTCACCGGTTTTCCATTCCCTTCTTCCCATTTCCATGTTTTTAAATGGTTTGCAAATCACAGAAGCAATTGTGATTCCTACTTATGACCTTCAGGCACTCGGGCTCCAATTCCCACATCTCCTAGCCGGGCAGAATAAATTTTTTCTCCCTCCTGCGTCTATTTAAAAAAAATAGTTTTATTTACTTTATTGGTGACTCTTCGGTTGACCTTGGTGTGAGCTGCACTTATTTACTGACACAGCACTTCTGGGATGGAACTAGCATTCAAACATATTTTTTTTTACCCCTATTGAATCTTAGGCAAAAAAGAGAAAAAAAGAAACATCACATCATATCCAGTCTATATTGGCGTGAATCTTTATTGTGCCAAACTGCCTGCCTGCTGAATTCGCTGTCGCTATAATTGTCCTCGCCGGTATAACCTCCCAAGCGTTATTCTGTCTCTTGCAAGCTTGAGATAGAAAAGATTTTGATAAAGGAGGATATTTGTAGCTCAGGGTTGAAAAGGAAGGGACGTTGGTGTTCTTTGAGTGTCTTTGCTTTCTTTAAAATGTTTCATGACTCCACTAGGTAATATCAGTGCTAGAAGGGAGTGGGGTTTGGGAAGAGGAGGAGGAGGAAGAAGAAGAGGAAGAAGAAGAAGGGGGGAAGAAGAAGGGGAAGGAGGAGGAGAAGAAGAAGAAGGGGGAGGAGGAGGAGGAGAAGAAGAAGAAGGGGGGGAGGAGGAGGAGGAGGAGGAGGAGGAGAAGAAGAGGAAGAAGAAGAAGAAGAAGAAGAAGAAGAAGAAGAAGAAGAAGAAGAAGAAGAAGAAGAAGAAGAAGAAGAAGACAAGGGGGAAGAGAATGTGGGGACAATGCCAATGTTTTATAACCCAACTAGGTAACATCATCATTTCTAGAAGGGAGAAGGCAGAAGAGGAGGACTGTGAGGTCCTTGATGAACTGTGAGCTTGGTTGTTTTATTTCAGACATTTCATGACTCAGTAGGTGACATTATCAGTGTTAGAAGGGAGTGGGGTTTGGGAAGGGGAGGAGGAAGAGAAGAAGGAGAAAGATAAGGAGGAAGAAGAGGAGGAAAAGGAGGATGAGGATGAAGAGGTGGACGAGGAGGAGAACTATGGGGTCCTTGGTGCTCTCTGAGCTTAGTTGTTTTCTTGCAGACATTTCATGACCCAATTAGGAAACATCATCAGTCTCAAGTGATGAAGTCTCAAGTGATGAAGTCTCAAGTGATGAAGTCTCAAGTGATGAAATTCTCCCAACTTCCAAAGGCAACTTCTGTTCCATCGGTTGATTGTCCTCAGTGTCAGGAAATTTCTTCTTATTCCTGGGTTGAATCTCTCCTTGTTGAGTTTCCATCCATTGTTCCTTGTGTGGCCTTCATGTTCTTTTGGGGAATAGCTTGATCCCCTCCTCTTCATGGCAGTCCCTCAAATATTGGAAGACAGCTATCATGTCTCCCCTGGTCCTTCTCTGCAACTGTTCTTCCTATGTTTTAGCCTCCAGTCCCCTCATCATCCTGGTTGCTCTTCTCTGCACTCATCTTTTTTATAGCGTGGTGACCAAAAATTGATGCAGTACTCTGGATGTGGTCTCACTAAGGCTTTGTAGAGTGCTATTAGTTCCTCATTTGATCTTCTTTGTCTGCTTGTCTGGGGTGGCGCAGTGGTTAGAGTGCAGCACTGCAGGTTACTTCAGGTAACTATAGTTCGGCAGTTCAAATCTCACCACCGGCTCAAGGTTGACTCAGCCTTCCATCCTTCCGGGGTGGGTAAAATTGTTGGTGGCAAGAGGCTGATTCTGTAAACTGATTAGAGAGGACTTAGATAATTTTAATAATAAATTCTTTTATTGGTTCCAGAGTTTATAAAATCCTAAGTTAAACGTCCAGCTTTAAGGAGATATAGACACTGCTCAAAAAATAAATAAATAAAGAGAACACTTCAACAATAGAATATAACTCCAAGTCAATCAAACATCTGCGAAATCAAACTGTCCACTTAGGAAGCAACACTGATTGACAATCAATTCAATGGGCTGTTGTGCAAAGGGAATAGTTGTGCAAATAAAATATTCAATGAGAATATCTCATTCATTCAGATCGAGGATGTGTTATTTGAGTGTTCCCTTTATTTATTTATTTTGAGCGGTGCATATGTATATCAAAATCTAAGGATGTAGATAGATGTGTGTGCAACATATTTTTGCTGATTTATTGTTATTAATAATTATTATTAATAATTAATAAATAATTATTAATTATTTAGATTTTTCTGTCATAATGATCGGTCGATAATTTCAACAGGAAAAAAACCCCTAGAGATATGTGTGCCTATACATGTACATATGTATGTATGTGTAAGTCTATGTGTGCCTGTGTATTTCTACAAGTGTGTTTGTGTGTGTGTGTGTGTAGTGTAGTTTGCACACATGCAGCATAAAACGTGTAATAAAACCATTAGGCAGTGACGTAGGACGGTTGCCTGGAAACCGAACTGAAAGAATAAGTTTTTTGTTGAGCTACTAAATCTTGTGTGGGAAAACAACACAAAGGTGTGCTTTCATATGCATCGTTTACACTGTGTAGAGGAGGTCTCGGTGAGGAGGATGTCGAGGCCCTTCAAATGTCCTTGAGGTCTTTGGTCTCCTGCGACACCCGTCTTACTCACAGATCAAGTGAGGAGACTCCAGAAAACTTCTAATAGGTGATTTAATATCCTACCCATCGGCCACACTCTTCAACACAAATCTAAGTTGGCTGCATAGCTAGAGGTCTAACAAGTGGGAAGAGGGAGATTGTGATCCCGCTGGTGAGACCACATTTGGAATAATACTGTGTCCACTTCTGGAGACCTCACCTACAAAGAGATATGGATCAAATTGAACGAGTCCAAAGACGGGTTACATGTCCAGTCAATGAAGCAGTGGAAGTGATGTGCCGGTGTCTGGAGGCTGTTGGGGCCTGGATGGGTGTCAACAGACTCAAACTCAACTCTGATAAGACGGAGTGGCTGTGGGTTTTGCCTCCCAAGGACTATTCCATCTGTCCATCCATCACCCTGGGGGGGGGGAGAATTATTGACCCCCTCGGAGAGGTTCCGCAATCTGGGCGTCCTCCTCGATCCACAGCTCACATTAGAGAAACATCTTTCAGCTGTGGCGAGGGGAGCGTTTGCCCAGGTTCGCCTGGTGCACCAGTTGCGGCCCTATTTGGACCGGGAGTCACTGCTCACAGTCACTCATCACCTCGAGGCTCGACTGCTGTAATGCTCTCTACATGGGGCTACCTTTGAAGAGTGTTCGGAAACTTCAGATTGTGCAGAATGCAGCTGCGAGAGCAATCATGGGCTTCCCTAAATATGCCCATGTTACACCAACACTCCGCAGTCTACATTGGTTGCCGATCAGTTTCCAGTCACAATTCAAAGTGTTGGTTATGACCTATAAAGCCCTTCATGGCATCGGACCAGAATATCTCCGAGACCGCCTTCTGCTGCACGAATCCCAGTGACCGATTAGGTCCCACAGAGTGGGCCTTCTCCGGGTCCCGTCAACTAAACAATGTCGGTTGGCGGGTCCCAGGGGAAGAGCCTTCTCTGTGGCAGCCCCGACTCTCAGGAACCAACTCCCCCCAGAGATTAGAAGTGCCCCCACCCTCCTTGCCTTTCGTAAACTCCTCAAAACCCACCTTTGCCATCAGGCATGGGGGAACTGAGATATCTCCCCCGGGCCTATACAATTTATGTATGGTATGCTTGTACATATGTCTGCTTAATAATGGGTTTTTAAAAATATTTTAAATTGTAAATTATTAGATTTTTTATGAACTGTCTTATTCTGTTGTGAGCCGCCCCGAGTCTACGGAGAGGGGCGGCATACAAATCTAATAAACAAACAAACAAACAAACAAACAAATAAATAAATAAATGGTGGAAGGTCTTAAGCATAAAACGTATCAGGAAAGACTTCATGAACTCAATCTGTATAGTCTGGAGGACAGAAGGGAAAGGGGGGACATGATCGAAACATTTAAATATATTAAAGGGTTAAGTAAGGTCCAGGAGGGAAGTGTTTTTAATAGGAAAGTGAACACAAGAACAAGGGGACACAATCTGAAGTTAGTTGGGGGAAAGATCAGAAGCAACATGAGAAAATATTATTTATTTATTTGTTTGTTTATTAATTAATTCATTCATTCATTCCAATGCACAGTGTTACACAATGAAGGTTATAGAGGTTATACTCGAGTAAAATATATTAGAGAAAGAAGTGAAAATTTAGGAATAGAATATATCAATTAGA
>NW_027248467.1:80000-145000 GCF_031021105.1 Erythrolamprus reginae
CTATAACAGTATCCCTTCCTTTTCACGTATCAGCAAAAACATGTAACTGTGTAAATTATAGCTTATCGACTATAATTTGGGAATCCCATTGACAGAAAATCAACCATATGGCTCTTCCCTGGTACAAGCTGATTCGGAGGTGAGCCTATAGCATCGAGGTTAATATCCTGCCTTGCATGCGGCATGCTGCAAGTTCAAATACCAGTAGGGTGTGTCTATCTGATGAGAACATAACAAGGTTGAAATAGATCTATAGCAGACTCCCTTCCTTTTCACTTATCGCTTATATATATCCTCCAGGATATTACTTGAAAAGGCAGTGGTAGAGGGAGTGGATCAAATGAGCAAATATTTGGATTCAGGCACCTTTTTTAAATATTAGATTAATTAGAATGTGTTTTATTTATCGCAGGCAACCCTCTCTCCTCCTTCTGTAACTCTTATTAAAGTTTTACTAGAGCGGTGAGAGAACACCCTGCTATATTTGGATAATTATATTGTGTTACAATCCAGGTGGTGGGTAACTGATCATGTTAAATTTAGCAAAGAGAACTTTGCTGTTGTGAGCAAATTATTTTTAAAATAGCAGAATCTGAGGAGGGGGGATGCTAGTTTTAACTGGGAAGGACAAATTACAAGAGCATATTTTTCTGTCTGTCATGGCCTGGTCATCTCTCAGATGAATTACTACATGGGATTGCCCTTGAAAATTATTCGGAAGTTAGGAATAACAGAATCTGAGGTCAGACAGTGACCATAACAGAGTTGGAAGGGATATTGGAGGTCACTTAAGTTCAACGCCTTGTTCTCCGAGGAGACATGTACTTATCTGATAAATGGCTGTCCAGTCACTTCTTGAAGACCTCCATTGTTGGATCACCCACAATGTCTGGTGGCAAGCAGTTCCACTGGTTCTCACTGTTGGGAATTTTCTCCTTAGTTCTAGGTTGCTTCTCTCCTTGATTAGTTTCCATCCATTAGTTTCTTAGCTAGAATGAAATGTTTACTGGGTTAGAGTAGTAAAAGGGATCACTTGACTAGGGTGAATAATGGTAATGGCTTTCCAGGGTATTAAATCATTCCATCCCATTCCTTAGTCTATTCTTTATTCTTCGGGCTACAAAAGTGATGGAAGGTCTTAAGCATAAAACTGATCAGGAAAGACTTAATGAACTCCATCTGTATAGTCTGGAGGACAGAAGGAAAAGGGGGGACATGATCGAAACATTTAAATATGTTAAAGGGTTAAATAAGGTCCAGGAGGGAAGTGTTTTTAATTGGAAAGGGAACACAAGAACAAGGGTGACACAGCCTGAGCTTAGTTGGGGGAAAGATCAGAAGCAGCGTGAGAAAATATTATTTCACTGAAAGAGTAGTAGATCCTTGGAAGAAACTTCCAGCAGACGTGGTAGATAAATCCACAATAACTGAATTTAAACATGCCTGGGATAAAGATATATCCATCCTAAGATAAAATACAGAAAATAGTATAAGGGCAGACTAGATGGACCATGAGGTCTTTTTCTGCCGTCAGTCTTCTATGTTTTCTCTTCTCTTCTCTTCCCTTCCATTCCACTCTATTCTATTATATTCTATTCCATCCTGATTGCTTATTTGCACCCTATGATGATAATGATGTTGTACCTCGTGATTCTTGGCAAATGTATCTTTTATTTTATGTACACTGAGAGCACATGCACCAAAGACAAATTCCTTGTGTGTCCGATCACACGTCCAATAAAAAATTCTATTCTATTCTATTCTACTCAAACTCCACTCCAGTTCTATTCTTATTATTATCTACTAACTTTGCACTACTGTTACTGCTAGTTTTTTCTCATCATTCCTATCACCCATCTCCACCACGTTATGACTGTATGACTATAACTTGTTGCTTTTATCCTTGGGATTTTTATTACCGCGTTTCCCCGAAAATAAGACACTGTCTTATATTAAGTTCTGCTCCAAAAGTTGTGCTACATCTTATTTTCGGGGGGTGCCTTATATTTCTCAAATAAGACAAATTCACAGGCAGAAAAGCTGACACCCCCAAAGAAAGTGTACCGTACGGTACATTAATTATGGTACGTACCTGTCAGTATGGCACCCACACAAACGACGGCACTTATATGATACAACATTATACTCCCGCTATTGCAGCTTCCGGCCACCAGAGGAGCTACAGTCTACGCACTGTAGTGGAGACTGTAATGGCGGTGAGACAGCAGCAGACTGTGTCTGCTGTACTGGACGACACAAAGCGATGGAAGGGGCCAGCAGGGGACGCCACATTATTACGGTGCCGCTATGAACAGCTTTGAGTGGTACCGTATGTTTTTCCACCATACCGTATGTAAACTTGACTACGCCTTATTTTCGGGGGGGGGGGGTGCCTTATATTAGCAAATTCTGCAAAACCTCTGACATGCCTTACTTTCAGGGTACGTCTTATTTTCGGGGAAACAGGGTAATATTAATTGTTTTCTCATTGCTTATTTGACCCCTGTGACAATCATTAAGTGTTGTACCTCTTGATTCTTGACATTATTATTTTATGTACACTGAGAGCATCTGCAACAAAGACAAACCCCTTATGTGTGCAATCACACTTGGCCAATAAAGAATTCTATTTATTCTGTTCTAAATTTTAGTTCTTCCTACATAGAGAAGTAAGCCACCAATAATTGCTTCTACCATTGGGAAACACAAAAGGACCATGGAGGTCTTCTAGTCCAGCCCTTGTATAACATTCCAAATAAGTAGTTTTTCTATCTCTTCTTAAAAACTGGAGGTTGGAGCACCCATAAATGTGTGGTGGCAAGCAGTTCCACTGGTTCATGGTCCTCACTGTTAGGAAGTTCCTAATTAATTAAAGGTTGCTTCTCTCCTTGATTAGTTTCCACCCATTACTTCTTGTCCTGCCCTCAGGTCCTCTAGAAAATAATTCAACTCCCTCTTCTTTGTGGCAACCCCTGAGATATTGGAACACTGCTATCATGTCTCCCTGGTCCTTCTTTTCATCAAACTAGATAGGCCTAATTCCTGCAGCCGTTCTCCATATTTTTTAGTCCACCAGGCCATTAAATATCTTAGTTGCTCTTCTTTGCAATTTCCTCCTCTTTTTCCCAATTTATTCATTTTGCTATTTTTCGACATACCAAATTTGGTCGGGTTCTGTTGAGCTTCCAGAGGATTCTCCTGCTGATAGAGACCTCACCATCCTTTTATAATTTTCAAACTCTTGTTTTGCTGAATAGAAACAACAGATTGACGGCAGAAAAAGACCTCATGGTCCATCTAGTCTGCCCTTATACTATTTCCTGTATTTTATCTTAGGACGGATTTATGTATATCTCAGGCATGTTTAAATTCAGTTACTGTTGATTTATCACCACGTCTGCTGGAAGTTTGTTCCAAGGATCTACTACTCTTTCAGTAAAATAATATTTTCTCATGTTGCTTCTGATCTTTCCCCTAACTAACCTCAGATTGTGCCCCCTTGTTCTTGTGTTCACTTTCCTATTAAAAACACTTCCCTCCTGAACATTACTTAACCCTTTAACATATTTAAATGTTTTGATCATGTCCCCCCTTTTCCTTCTGTCCTCCAGACTCTACAGATTGAGTTCATGAAGTCTTTCCTGATACGTTTTATGCTTAAGACCTTCCACCATTCTTGTAGCCCGTCTTTGGACCCGTTCAATGTTGTCAATATCTTTTTGTAGGTGAGGTCTCCAGAACTGAACACAGTATTCCAAATGTGGTCTCACCAGCGCGCTATACAGCGGGATCACAATCTCCCTCTTCCTGCTTTTTAACAATCGTGATTTTTAACTATAATTTACATGATTACAAATTATACAGCAGGATCACAATTGGTCGAGAGATTGAGATAGAGATTAAGGGGGGGGGAGCACAGCAAATTTTGATTTGGCATTTTTCCCATCCTCCTAACCAACGGTGTCCATAAAAGCAATATACAGTATTTTGTTTCGCGAAAGGATGTAACAGCGCTGCACCTGTGTGTATGTTTCCTTCATCCATTCATTCCATTTTTATAGCTGCTCCCTCGAATCCACGTTTCTGGGCAGCCTACAACAGTTAAGAACAAGACAAAGAACAAGGAGATAAGGGGGGAGGGATGTGTGAAAAGTGTGTTTGCTGACTTCTTTATTCTGCTTTCCTGTTCTTCCCCATTGTGTAACCCAGAATAGAGCTGTTGTTAAAGGATTGTACCAAATTCCTGAAACCACATAGGGCTTTCTCTCTTTATTTTGTGAACACAACAGTAAAGTCTTGGCCAGCAATTTTTGATTGATTGATTGGTTTGGCTTGGCTTGGCTTGGCTTGGCTTGGCTTGGCTTTGGCTTTGGCTTTGGCTTTGGCTTTGGCTTGGCTTGGCTTGGCTTGGCTTGGCTTGGCTTGGCTTGGCTTGGCTTGGCTTGGCTTGGCTTGGCTTGGCTTGGCTTGGCTTGGCTTGGCTTGGCTTGGCTTGGCTTGGCTTGATTTCATTTGATTTTCATTTCATTTCATTTCATTTCATTTGAATGCCACCCTTCTCCGAGGACTCGGGGCGGCTCACAGCATACAATATGCTCTCTGCATGGGGCTACCTTTGAAAAGTGTTCGGAAACTTCAGATCGTGCAGAATGCAGCTGCGAGAGCAATCATGGGCTTCCCAAGGTATGCCCATGTTACACCAAAACTCCGCACTCTGCATTGGTTGCCGATCAGTTTCCGGTCACAATTCAAAGTGTTGGTTATGACCTATAAAGCCCTTCATGGCACTGGACCAGAATATCTCTGGGACCGCCTTCTGCCGCACGAATCCCATCGACCAGTTAAATCCCACAGAGTGGGCCTTCTCCGGGTCCCATCGACTAAACAATGTCATTTGGCGGGACCCAGGAGAAGAGCCTTCTCTGTGGTGGCCCTGACCCTCTGGAACCAGCTCCCCCCAGAGATCAGAGTTGCCCCCACCCTCCTTGCCTTTTGTAAGCTCCTTAAAACCCACCTCTATCGTCAGGCATGGGGGAATTGAATTTTTTTTTCTCCCTTCCCCCTAGGCTTATAGAATTTATACATGGTATGTTTGTTGGTATGATTGGTCTCTTAAATTGGGGTATTTAGATTACTTTTTAATATTAGATTTGTTACATTGTTTTTTATTGTTGTTAGCCGCCCCGAGTCTTCGGAGAGGGGCGGCATACGAATCTAAATAAACTAAACTAAACTAATATAACAATACAACACGAAGGTAAATCTAATTAAATTTAAAATTACAGTTTAAAAGTCTAATGTTTAAAAACAATCATACTAGTTCAGTCATACAACGTATATCTCATTTAACATAACAGTAATAGCAGAGAATAATCAGAGAGAGTAGTCAGAGAGAGAGGAGAGAGAGAGAGAGAGACGCTTCTAGCTCCCCCTTATGGCTAACTGCAACACTAACTTTTAAAGCTATAGTGTTATAATTTATTTAAACATACGTTGATAGTTTGTTTATATATTGCCAAACCCAACCAGTTATGTACAGAGTACTAACAATAAACATTGTAGGGTCCTTGGTGCTCTCTGAGTTCAGTTGTTTCCTTGCAGATATTTCATAACCCAAATAAGTAACATCATCAGCACATCTACATCTTTTGTTCATCATTGCATCGTTTCAGCAACTTTAACACCTGTGGACTTTAACTCCCAGAATTATGGGAATTGAAGACCACCAGTCTAATGTTGCCAAGTTTTGGGACCCCTGATATAGACACTCTGCTCAACACCTTCAATTTGCAGTCTATTCCAAGTGGGGAAATATTTTTTTATTTTAACCAGACTTTCTGAAAGGTTCGATTCCATTGCAAAGAGGGGGGAGGATTTGGATGGACTCCAAAAAAGCTGTTTTGGAGTTGGCAGACGGCCAGCTTGAAAGAGCTTCTTAACAAGGTTCAATTCCGAACTTCCACCAAATTGCAAAAGAACAAAAGCTAGCGCCAGGGTTTTTAGGTACAGTGATACCTTGTCTTACAAACGCCTCATCTTACAAACTTTTCGAGATACAAACCTGGGGTTTAAGATTTTTTTTGCCTCTTCTTACAAACTATTTTCACCTTACAAACCCACCGCCGCCGCTGGGATGCCCCGCCTCTGGACTTCCATTGCCAGCGAAGCACCCGTTTTTGTGCTGCTGGGATTCCCCTAAGGCTGCGCTCCATGGGAAACCCCACCTCTGGACTTCTGTGTTTTTGTGATGCTGCAGGGGAATCCCAGCAGCGCAAAAATGGGCACTTCGTTGGCAACGGATGTCTGGAGGTGGGGTTTCCCAGCGAGGGGAGCCTCAGTGAAATCACAGCATCGCAAAAACATAGAAGTCCGGAGGTGGGATTTCGAGGACAGGAGTTTTTGTGATGCTGCAATTTCACTGATGCTCCCTTTGCTGGGAAACCTCACCTCCGGACTTCCATTGCCAGCAAAGCGCTTGTTTTTTCGATTCTGGGATTCCCCTGCTGGGATTTCCCTGCAGCATCACAAAAACACAGAAGTCTGGAGGTGGGGTTTCCCATGGAGGGGACCCTCAGGGGAATCCCAGCAGTGCAAAAACAGGCACTTTGGCTGGCAAAAGGGGTGGATTTTGGGCTTGCGTGTAGTAATTGCTTTTCCATTTATTCCTATGGGAAACATTGTTTTGTCTTACAAACTTTTCACCTTAAGAACCTTGTCCCAGAACCAATTAAGTTTGTAAGACAAGGTATCACTGTACTTGAAACTGCAGAAGGAACTCTGACGAGTAGTTCTAAATTTATTGATTTATTTACTGTGAGAGGGATCTTGGAGTCCTAGTGGACAACCATTTAAACATGACCCAGCGGTGTGCAGCAGCTGCCAAAAAAATCCAACACATTTCTAGGCTGCATAAACAGAGGGATGGAATCAGGTGAAGTGTCAATACCACTTTATAAGGCCTTGGTAAGGCCACATTTAGAATCCTGTATTCAGTTTTGGTCATCATGATTTAAAAAGGATGTTGAGACTCTAGAGAGAGTGCAGAGAAGAGCAACGAAGGTGATTAGGGCACTGGAGGCTAAAACATATGAAGAACCGTTGCAAGAACTGGGCATGGCTAGTTTAATGAAAAGAGACATGATAGCAGTGTTCCAATATCTCAGGGGTTGCCACAAAGAAGAAGGAGCCAAGCTATTCTCCAAAGCACCTGAGGGTAGAACAAGAAACAATGGGTGGAAACTAAACAAGGAGAGAAGCAACTTAGAACTAAGGAGGAATTTCCTAACAGCGAGGACAATTAACCAATGGAACAGCTTGCCTCCAGAAGTTGTGAATGCTCCAACACTGGAAGTTTTTAAGAAGATGTTGGATAACCATCTGTCTGAAGTAGTGTAGGGTTTCCTGCCTAAGCAGGGGGTTGGACTAGAAGACCTCCAAGGTCCCTTCCGTTATTGTTGTTGTTGTTGTTGTTGTTGTTGTTGTTGTTGTTGTTGTTATTATTATTATTATTATTATTATTATTATTATTATTATTATTTCGACAATACAACACAGCAAACAAGATCACTATGCTGGATTTTGTATTTCATTACCAGTCGGGCGCTTCCCAAGCACCTAGGACTGCGTGATGTAGCAGCAAATTATGTGTGTAAAGTGGCCTTTTGCAATTGACAGATGGATATTATTATTATTATTATTATTATTATTATTATTACTACTATTACTATTACTACTACTACTACTATTACTACTACTACTACTACTACTATTACTATTACATCAAAAACATCATCAAAAAAGCACAACAAAGAATGTTCTTTCTGCGCCAGCTCAGGAAGCTCAAACTGCCCAAGGAGCTGCTGATTCAATTCTACAGAGGAATCATTGAGTCTGTCATCTGCATCTCTATAACTGTCTGGTTTGGTGCTGCAACCCAACAGGACCGACACAGACTTCAGAGGAGAATCAGAACTGCAGAAAAAACAATTGCTGCCAACCTGCCTTCCATTGAGGACCTGTATACTGCACGAGTCAAAAAGAGGGCGGGGAAAATATTTACTGACCCCTCACATCCTGGACACAAATTGTTTCAACTCCCACCCTCAAAACGTCGCTACAGAGCATTGCACACCAAGACAACTAGACACAAGAACAGTTTTTTCCCCCAAAACGCCATCACTCTACTAAACAAATAATTCCCTCAACACTGTCAGACTTTCTACTAAATCTGCACTTCTATTCTACTAGTTTTTCTCATCATTCCTATCACCCATTTCCTCCCATGTTGACTGTATGACTGTAACTTGTTGCTTATATCCTAAGATTTTTATTAATATTCCTTCTTCATTGCTTATTTGACCCCTATGACAATCATTAATTGTTGTACCACATGATTCTTGACAAATGTATATTTTATTTTATGTACGCTGAGAACATATGCACCAAGACAAATTCCTTGTGTGTCCAATCACACTTGGCCAATTAAAAATCTATTCTATTCTATTCTATTAATATTATTATTAAAGCTGTCCCAAAGATTGTCTGGCCCTAAGCCATGTAGGGCTTTAAAGGTGATGACCAGCACCTTGAATTGCACCTGGGGTCTGATTGGGAGCCAGTGGAGCTCACGTAGAGTTGGTGTAATGTGGGTGTACCTAGGTGTACCCACAATAGCTCGTGCGGCTGTGTTATGGGACCAGTTGTACCCTCTGAACGTTTTTCAGAAGAAGAAGCAATGGATGGAAACCAATCCAGGTGAGAGCTAACGTAGAGCGAAGGAGATGTTTTTCCTGACAGCTGGAACAATGAACCCCTTGCCTTCAGACCTTGTGGGCGATCCACCACTGGTTAAAGAGTCTTAGGATTTCTGCACAGCAGTGAAGTTTCCTTTGTAATCGGAGCTGACGGCACCTTTTGTGCGATTTGTGTGCGTCTCCTTTTCTTCTACTGCTCACTACTCCCGGAGCTTTGGCGGAGAGTGACAGAATTCATTACGCTGGGGGAAAACAAGGCAGAGGAGCCTTCAAGAGAACCATTCATCAAGGACGGAAGACTTGTGCGCAAAGAGATAGTAAGCCCAGAACCGAGAGAAACTCCGGAGGGGAGCAAAAATATATATTTGCAGGTATCGGGGATGGAGGAGGTAAATATATATATACTTCCTCCATAGCCCTGTACCTGTCTTCTTCTTGTCTTGGCTTCGTTTGATGATGCAGGTTTCTTTTTTTTACCATTCCACACTCTTAATTGGGGTTTATTTTATTTTATTTTATCATCTTTATTGCTCTTCTCTGCACTCAGTGGAAAGCCTGGAGATGATACAACAGACAAATATGTGGCACAGGCCACCAGTGCAAGAAAAGAACAAGCTTCTCAGTTCTAGCCCACATTTGTCTGGAGATAGAAGCTAACATGAATGGTGTACCCCCAATACTAGCCTCCCTTCCTCCCACCCTCCCTTCCTTTGTTCCCTTTCTCTCTCCATTCCTCCTCCTTCCTTTGTTCCCATTCTCCCTCCCTCCCTTTCTTCCTTCACTCGCTCCCTGTCTCCCTCTTCCTCTCCCTTCCCTCCTTCTCTCCCTCCCTCCTTCCTTCCTTTGTTCCTCCCTCCCCCTTGCTTTGTTCCTTCCTTCCTCCCTCCCTCTCTCCTCCTATCCCTCTCTTTCCTCCCTCCCTTACTTTTCTCCTTTCCCTCCTTTGTTTCCTCCCTCCTTCCTCTCTCCCTCCCTCTCTCCACCTATCCATCTATTTCCTTTCTCCCTCTCTTCCCTCCCTCCTTCCTTCCTTTATTCCCTTCCTCCTTTCTTCCTCCCTCCCTCTCTCCTCCTATCACTCTCTTTCCTCCCTCCCTTTCCTTTCTCCCTTTTTTCCTTCTCTCCTTCCTTCCTTCCTTTCTCTCTCTCCCTATACATCTCCTCCCTCCCTTCCCTTTCTCTTCCTCCCTCCCTCTCTCCCCATATCTATCTCCTTCCTCCCTCCCTTCCCTTCCTCCTTTCCTTCCTTTGTTCCCTCCCTCCCTCCTTCCTCCCTCTTCCTATCACTCTCTTTCCTCCCTCCCTTTCCTTTCTCGCTCCTTTCCTTCTCTCCTTCCTTCCTTTCTCTCTCTCCCTATCCATCTCCTCCCTCCCTCCCTTCCCTTTCTCCTCCTCCCTCTCTCCCTGTATCTATCTCCTTCCTCCCTCCCTTCCCTTTCTCTATCCACCTCTCCCTGAAATGTCTCCTGCCTAGACAGATGTTCTCACTTGTCAGAGAATAGATTCCCAACTCCAAAGGTTACGGACGCTTGGGTCCCGTCTAATTTTCACTCTGTCAGGGATGTCGGATGCTTTCTCCCCCATCCCTGCCCCCCCCCTGTCTCTCTGCAGGTGTTTTGCTCTTCAAAGGTTGCTTCTGATCATCATTTATTGGGTTTGAAGATGCCTTCCTGAACGTGCTACAAACAAGGTGTCAGTCAGCGGTATAAATAGTCCTTCAGCCTGCCCAGCCCTTTAACTGTGGCCTCTGTGCCCAGGGTTTGGGGTTTCTGATTGTCGCTTCACGCTTAGCCCAGGAATGTGGGAGTGGTTGGTGGGAATGGAAGGCAAGACGGTGGCTCTAGTTTGACAGGAGACAGAGGGATCCATCAGCCCTGCTGATCATTCTATTCTATTCTTCTTCTTTTTGAGTTTCTTTATTGAAGAAAGAACAACACCACAATTATATACATGTGTCTACATGTACAAATCATGAGAAATTTGAGCATGAGGGATATGAAAACAAATATGAAAACAAATACAAATATATAATTTTTGCATTGAACCTCTATCATAATAGGTAACTAATGTCCTAATTGAATAAAAGGAGAGAACAGTGCAACACATTAATAAAAGAAAAAGAAGACAGTAAAGAAGAAGAGTTAAAGAAGAGGAAAGAGAAGAAGAAGAAAAGAGAAAGAAATGAAGAAAGAAAAAGAGAAGGAAACTGTTCATATATACAACATTCTATTCTATTCTATTCTATTCTATTTGGATGGCCTTACCTCTTCTTTTTTCTTCCTGGAGTTTACCAGGAAAACCCTGCTAGTCCCATTTTGTTTACACATGGTTTACTAAATCCACAGCAGGTGTGACTACAGATTAAAGTAAAAGGGGAAGAATGGGAAAAAGAAAGAAAGGAAAAAAGGAAAGGAAAGAAAGAGAGAGAAAAAGAAATGAAGGAAAAAAGAAAGAAAGGAAGAAAGAAGGAAGCAAACAAGGAAGAAAGGAAGTGGAAGAATGAGAGAGAAGGAATGGAAAGGAAGGAAGGATGAAAAAAATGGAAAAAGAAAGAAGGAAGGAAAGAAAGAAAGAAGGAAATAAAGAAAGAAGGAAGGAAGGAAAAAAAGAGAAGGAAAGTGGAAAGGAAGGAAGAAAAGAAAGGAGAGAAGGGAAGAATGAAAAGGAAGGAAGGAAGCAAACAAGGAAGGAAGGAAGTGGAAGAATGAGAGAGAAGGAAAGTGGAAAGGAAGGAAGGATGAAAAGGAAGGAAGGGAAGAAAGAAAGGGTCAGAAACAAAGAATGGAAAAACAAAGAAAGAAAGAAATAAGGAAAGAAAGAAAGAAAAGGAAGGAAGGAAGGAAGGAAAATGAGTGAGGGAGTAGATAGAGATGATAGAGATATATGGAGATGGATAATGTGCATTCCTGTACGCACGTATGCTGCTGTAGCTTGTTGTACAAACTAGACCTTTCTTTATGTGTATTTGCTTATATCAAAGATTGACATAGTCTTAACAAGCATCATTAAAACTAGAGCTTGCCAACAGTTAGGACAAATTTGAGCTGTCGCCTGGCACCTTTTTTCCGACAAAGAAATTGCTGGCACCTTGTTTCTGACAAATAACATCGAGGTCACTTTTGAAGATGCAACAGGTGACAATGATGAAAGTACAGTATTGTTGTTTATTTTATCACAGACTATTGGTTACCTTCATTTATTTCTGCAATCAGCTGCATCCATGAGATGGAGAACAATCTTTCCTCTCTCCCTCCCTTCCTTTCTTCCTTTCTCCTTCCTGCTTGCATTCTTTATTTCTTTTTCTTTACTTCTTTCCATTCTTTCTTTCCTCCATTCTATTTCTTCCTTCCTTTCCATTCTTCTCTTTTCCATTCTCCCTTTTTGTTTTCTTTATTCTTCCTTCCTTCCTTTCTGTTTCCACTCTGATCATTCCTTCCTTCCTTTCCTTCATTCTTTCTTCTCTTCATTTTTCTTTCATCATTCCTTCCTTTGTTCCTTTTTCCATTCTTTGTTTCTTCCTCTTTCTTTCCATTATTTTCTTCCTTTCCATTCTTTCCTTCTTTCTTTTCCGTTCTCCCTTTTTGTTTCCTTCCATTCTTCCTTCCTGTTTCCATTCTTTGTTTCTTTCTTTCTTTCTTTCCATCCTTTCTTTCCTTCATTTTTCTTTCATTTTTCCTTCCTTCCTCCCTTTCTTCCTGTTTCCATTCTTTGTTTCTTCCTCTTTCTTTCAATTCTTTCCTTCCTTCCTTTTCTTCCTTCCTTTCAATTCTTTCCTTCTCTCTTTTCCATTCTCCCTTTTTATTTCCTTCCTTTCTTCCTACTGTTTCCCTTCTTTGTTTCTTCCTCTTTCTTTCTTTTCATTCTTTCTTTCCTTCATTTCTTTCCTTCCTTCCTTTCCTTCTTTTTTCCTTCTTTGTTTCTTCCACTTTCTTTGTTTCTGTCCATTCTTTCTTTCCTTCCTTTCTTTTTCTTACTTTCTTTTCTTTCTTTCCCTTTTTTCTTTTCCTTCTTTCTTTTTTCCATCCTTCCTTCTTTCCTTCCTTCCTTCCTTCCTTCCTTCCTTCCTTCCTTCCTTCCTGGCAAGACGTATCATGGCAAAACGGAGGGAATCAAACAAGTGCAATATAGTAACATCTAGCAAAACAAATCACTGTCCCCCTCCCATTTTGGATTTCATCCCATTACAGAATTCCTGCACTCCTTTCAGACCCAGATGTTACAGATGTTGCAACATCTTCTGCCTCGGAGCAGACATCTGAATTTGCCAGCTGGTGACATTTCCTCCACCAGTCGCAGATGTGCCAGGCTCAGATGGCAGCGATAAAGGGCACGATCCCTATTCCGTTTTCGAACCAGGAAGGGTGCCAGCTGTGCGAGTCTCCCCACAATGACCTGCCATCAGCTGTCAGACAACGCCGTCCAATAAAGCCATTTGTGATTTATTATTCTTAAATGACAGGAGCGGATTCCAGGAGCTGATGGCTGGTGACAGCGGGAATCCAATTAACCTGAATAACTATCTTGATTGTGGCCCAATTAATGTCGGCTGCCAAGTGTCAGAAGTGAAGGCCCAGCTAATAGAATTGTCTCATTAATTCGCAGCGGAAGAGTTGGGGATGTCCCAATGCCATTGTTGCATTTTTTTTCCACCAATATTTTTGTCTTCTTCGCTTTACAGTGGTACCTCTACTTACGAACTTTTCTCGATAAGAACCGGGTGTTCAAGATTTGTTTTTTGCCTCTTCTCAAGAACCATTTTCCACTTAGAAACCTGAGCCTCCAAAACTTTAACTGGAAAAGGCAGGGAGAAGCCTCCGTGGGGCCTCCCTAGGAATCTCCTGGGAGGAAACAGGGCAGGAAAAGGCAGGGAGAAGCCTTTGTGGGGCCTCTCTAGGAATCTCCTGGGAGGAAACAGGGCTGGAAAAGGCAGGGAGAAGCCTCCGTGGGGTCTCTCCAGGAATCTTCTGGGAGTAAGCAGGGCCAGAAAAGGTGGGGAGAAGCCTCTGTGGGACCTCTCTACGAATCTCCTGGGAGGAAACAGGGCCAGAAAAGGTGAGGAGAAGCTTCCGTGAGGCTTCTCTAGGATTCTCCTGGGAAGAAACAGGGCCGAAAAAGGTGGGGAGAAGCCTCTGTGAGGCCTCTCTAGGATTCTCCTGGGTGGAAACAGGGCCGGAAAAGGTGGGGAGAAGCCTCTGTGGGGCCTCTCTAGGAATCTCCTTGGATGAAACGACCTCCGCCCTCTCTGTGGTTTCCCTGTGGTTTCCCCAATCACACAATTACAACTCTGTTAATATATTCTGTTCTCTTCTCTTCTGTTCTGTTCAGTTTGATTCGATTCTCTATGTTCTATTCAATTCTCTATGTTCTATTTTATTTTCTATGTTCTATTCAATTCTCCAAGGTCTATTCTATTCTAATCCCATCCCCTAGTCCCTATTCCATTCTATTTCCTATTCTATCTCCAAGGTCCCTTAAAACTCTGTTAATATATTCTGTTCTGTTCAATTCAATTCAATTCAATTTGATTCTCTACGTTCTATTCTATTCTCTATGTTCCATTCTATTCTCCAAATTCTATTCTATCCTATCCTAATTTCATCCGCTATTCCCTCTTCCATTCTATATTCTATTCTGTTCTGTTCTGTTCTTTTCCACTCCATTCCATTCCATTTTAACGAAACCTAAACCTAAACCTAACCTCCCTTGCCCTGTTCTGTTCTTGTCTATGGACAAGAATTTGTCTGAAAAGTTAGGCTTTCCTACCTGAAGAAGAGGTTGGACTAGATGACCTCCAAGGTCCCTTCCCATTTTATCATTCTGTTACCGCCGAACTTCTCTCACGAAGTGGTTAAGTTTAAAAAAAAATAAAGCAGAGTTGATTATGCATCCTGAGATTTAAAATAACCACTTGTATGAAAGGTGGGATTTTATTTTTTTAGCTTCTGGTTATGCTGCTGAGATGTTTGAAAAGCAGGTGCTGGAGGCATTCTATGCAAATCCAGAGTGGGGATAATAATAAGGATGTGAGTGAGTCACTCTCTCTGCTGTATCTACCTGGGTAATTATGTTGGATAGGTAAAAAGGAGTAGAGAGAGAGATAGCTGTCTAATATGTCACTCATATCAATTGTGGTAGGGCTTATCGTGGGGTGTGGGGGAGAGGTGAACTTTAGAAGGCTCAAGGAACTCTGCAGCATTTGCAGGCAAGGCTAAAAAAGCAAATCAGGTAGACTTCAACCCTCAACAGTTTCATTTAATGACCATTCAAGTACGGGCAGTCCTCGAATTAGAAACATAGAAGACTGACGGCAGAAAAAGACCTCATGGTCCATCTAGTCTGCCCTTATACTATTTTCTATATTTTATCTTAGGATGGATCTATGTTTATCCCAGGCATGTTTAAATTCAGTGACTGTGGATTTACCAACCAGGTCTGCTGGGAGTTTGTTCCAAGCATCTACTACTCTTTCAGAAAAATAATATTTTATTTATTTATTTATTAGATTTGTATGCCGCCCCTCTCCGTATGCTTAAGACCTTCCACCAATTTTGTAGCCTGTCTTTGGACCCGTTCAATTTTGTCAATATCTTTTTGTTTTTTGTTTTGTTTTGATTTTCTTAAAATTGACAAACATACAAACACGCACTTAACATAAAATTGGGGTTGCAAATACCCCACTTATTCAAGAAGTCAGATTGCATTACAGAAAAAAGAATATATTATTAATATGTTAAGTCAACCTATTACTTTAAGTGAAAAGAAAAGATTTTATGTTACCTTATTATAAAAAAAACATAAAATTCATATCTAAGCAAAGTACAAACACAAAAATTAAGTCCTAACCATTGTGCATTTTTTAATTCTTCTTTTTATCTATCCATGTATACACTTTATTCCAAATCACATAAAATTCAGATTCTTCTTTTTGTAGGTGAGGTCTCCAGAACTGGACACAGTATTCCAAATGTGGTCTCACCAGCGCTCTATATAGCGGGATCACAATCTCCCTCTTCCTGTTTGTTATACTTCTAGCTATGCAGCCAAGCATCCTACTTGCTTTTCCTACTGCCCAACCACACTGCTCACCCATTTTGAGACTGTCAGAAATCACTACCCCTAAATCCCTTTCTTCTGAAGTTTTTTGCTAACACAGAACTGCCAATAAAATACTCAGATTGAGGATTCCTTTTGCCCAAGTGAATTATTTTACATAATGCACTTGGGGAATAATTACAACAGTTCACTTCATAACGTTACAGTGGTATTGCAAAAAATAGGACTGTTTTTCACACTTTTTGATCCAAATTCAGATGTTCAGCAACAGGTTCATATTTATCACCGTTTATAAATATGGCAATTTTTAATTTTATAGAGCAGTGATGGTGAACCTTTTTTTTCCTCGGGTGCCGAAAGAGCGTTTGCACTCACTCTCGCGCACACCCGAGTGTCCACACCCGTAATTCAATGCCTCGGGAGGGTGAAAACAGCTTCTCTGGTGGGACCCAGGGGAAGAGCTTTCTCTGTGGCGGCCCCAGCCCTCTGGAATCAACTCCCCCCAGAGTTTAGAATTGCCCCCACCCTCCTCGCCTTTCAGAAGTTGTTAAAAACCCACCTTTGTCACCAGGCATACCCCCCCCACACACTATCACGGTTTATGTGTGGTATGATTGGGTTCTGTGACTATTTTAAAGATAAGGGTTTTTAGATTTAGTTTTTAATTATTGGATTTGTTACACTGTTTATTATTGTTATGAGCCACTCCGAGTCTTCGGAGAGGGGTGGCATACAAATCTAATAAATTATTATTATTAATTATTATTATTATTCTCCCACCCCCCTGGAAGCCCTCTGGAGGCTGGAAATGGCCTGCTTCCCAACTTCTACTGAGCCCAGTAGGCTTGTGTTTCACCCTCCCCAGGCTCCAGGGGGGGAGGGTAAAAACACATTCCCAACCCCCACCCCCACCCCCAAGGTTCATCAAACAGCCAATTTTTAGACAATAATTACTCACCGAGGGGGCTTTCCGTTAGAAGGCATTATAAAGTGGTATTAACACTTTGCGTGATCTTGATTCTATCCCTCTGTGTATGCAGCCTAGAACCGTGTTGGATCCTCCCCCCTCCCAATTTATATAAGTCCTTGGAGAGGGGCGGCATACAAATCCAATTAATAAATAAATAATAAATAAGTGGAAGTGACGTGCCGGTGCCTGGAGGCTGTTGGGGCCTGGATGGGTGTCAACAAACTCAAACTCAACCCAAACTAGACAGAGTGGCTGTGGGTCTTGCCTCCCAAGGACAATTCCATCTGTCCGTCCATTACCCTGGGGGGTGGGGAAACTACTGACCCCCTCAGAGAGGGTTCGCAACTTGGGCGTCCTCCTCGATCCACAGCTGACATTGGAACATCATCTTTCGGCTGTGGCGAGGGGGGCGTTTGCCCAGGTTCTCCTGGTGCACCAGTTGCGGCCCTATTTGGACAGGGAGTCATTGCTCAAGGTCACTCATGCCCTCATCACCTCGAGGTTCGATTACTGCAACGCTCTCTACATGGGGCTACCTCTGAAAAGTGTTCGGAAACTTCAGATCGTGCAGAACGCAGCCGCGAGAGCCATCATGGGGCTTCCAAGATTCGCCCATGTTTCTTCAACACTCCGTAGCTTGCATTGGCTGCTGAACAGTTTCTAGTCACAATTCAAAGTGTTGGTCATGATCTTTAAAGCCCTACATGGCATGGGACCAGATTACCTCCAGAACTGCCTTCTACCACACGAATCCCAGAGACCGATAAGGTCCCACACAGTTGGCCTTCTCCGGGTCCCGTCGACTAAACAACGTCCTTTGGCGGGGCCCAGGGGAAGAGCCTTCTCTGTGGTGGCCCGGCCCTCTGGAACCACCTCCCCCCGCAGATTAGAACTGCCCCCACCCTCCCTGTCTTTCGTAAACTACTCAAGACTCATTTATGCCCCCAGGCATGGGGGAGTTAAGATATTCCTTCCCCTAGGCCATTACAAGTTATGCGTGGTATGCTTGTGTGTATGTTTGGTTTCATTATAAGGGTTTTTAGTTGTTTTATTATTGGATTGTTACATGCTGTTTTTATCATTGTTGTTAGCCGCCCTGAGTCTGCGGAGAGGGGCGGCATACAAATCCAATAAATAATAATAATAATAATAATAATAATAATAATAATAATAATAATAATAATATAGTCATAAGTGGGACAAAATGGGAGATAGGAATGATGAGAAAAAACTAGTTGTAATAGTAGTGCAGATTTAGCAAATAGTTTGACAGCGTTGAGGGAAATACAGTGGTACCTCTACCCAAGAACGCCTTTACTTAAGAACTTTTCTAGATAAGAACCGGGTGTTCAAGATTTTTTTGCCTCTTCTTAAGAACCATTTTCTATTTAAGAACCCGAGCCCAAAAAAATTTCCCGGGTAATTTGAGAGCGGCACGAAGGCCCGGCCAGTTTCCTGCCATTCCCCCTTTAATCCCGGCCATCTCGGGCTTTTCTGGGCTGCCAGAGGAGCCTTTCGGTGGTGCTTAAGAAGGCTTTGGCAGCCCAGAGCAAACGAAGCATTTTCCTTTCTCTGGGCGCTTGGAGAGGGAATAAACTAGTTCACTGGTGACTCCCTCACGCTGCCTCCCATACACCCAGGGGGACGTTGCCTCCCGGAGCGTCTGGGCACGGAAAGGTAAAAGGGGCGCTTCACCCCGGCTGGATTAACTCAGCTTCAGCCAAACCAAGGAGTCACCACAGTGAAGGAAAGGCACCGGCTACAAAGTGAGCGAGCGAAAGGAGAGGGGAGCCCTTCAGCAAAGGAGCGGTAGGTTTCCCCGCCTCAGTTTCCCTGGCACAGTGTATGGGAGGCAGCGTCACGCCGAGTGTATGGGAGGCACGTGCTCCTCCTCACCACCTCAAAGTGCCTCTTTTTGTTTAAGCCTTAAAGTTTTGGATTTTTTTGATTCTCCTCACCTCACCTTCTTCCTTCGGCAGTGACTGTCCTCCTCCTCTTCTTCTTCTTCCTCCTCCTCCTCCTCCCTCCCAAATTCCGAGCTTTTATTTCTTTCCTAATGGGTTTGCACGCATTATTTGCTTTTACATTGATTCCTATGGGAAAAATTGATTCTACTTTATAAACTTTTCTACTTAAGAACCTGGTCACGGAAAGAATTAAGTTCTTAAGTAGAGGCACCACTGTATTTGTTTAGAAGAGTGATGACGTTCAGGAAAAAACCTGTTCTTGTGTCTTGGTGTGCCATGCTCTGTAGCGACGTTTTGAGGGTAGGAGTTGAAACCGTTGATGTCCAGGATGCGAGAGGTCAGTAGATACTTTCACAACCCTCTTTTTGACTTGTGCAATATGCAGATCCTCAATGGTGTTGTGGTTCAGCCTGAGCAAGATCAAAGACCAGCTGCGTCTCTGCTGGCTCCATGCCCGGGGGAGGCTGAGAGCGGAGAGGAGAGTTCTTGGCAGTCAGACAGTGCAGATAGCAGTCACGAAAGTGCAGGTGATGCAAGGCCTGGGAGCCCTGGGGAGGGGCTCTCTCAAGCTAGTAGCTTGGAGTCTCTGGAGTCATCGGATGACGAAGCACAAGCTATCATTAGTATACGACAGAGACTCATAGATCAAAGGAGGGATCAATTGAAGAAATATTATCAGCGTTGAATGAGGAACACCAGGGGGTTGGGTGTGGTCCTCATTAGCAGGGAAGAGTTTATAAGGCAGGCAAACTCTTTAGGCAGTGTGGAGTGTTATCAGAGTGGAGTTGCTGTTATCTGCATTGTCTCTCAGTGTTTTTGATCCTGGCTCGTGGCCCAGTAGTCTTGAAGACCCGTGGGAGGTGTATGTCTGTTATCTCAACAGCCTTATCTTGGCATTAAGGATCCTGTGTTTCTGTATGAACAATTGCCTTCAAGTATCTATTTGGAGTTCCAGTGTTTTCCTGATTTGTAAGGACATTTTCTGTTGGCTTCTTTTCTCTTTACCATTATAAAACTGTGTTTGGATTCTACCGGTGTGTCTGGCTTATCTTTTTGGGTTGGTCATAGCTTCCGGAGTGACCCAGACAGAACAAGAACCTGGTCACGGAACGAATTAAGTTCTTAAGTAGAGGTCCCACTGTATTTGTTTAGAAGAGTGCTGACGTTCAGGAAAAAACTGTTCTTGTGTCTTGGTGTGCAGTGCTCTGTAGTGACGTTTTGAGGGTAGGAGTTGAAACCGTTGATGTCCAGGATGCGAGAGGTCAGTAAATATTTTCACCACCCTCTTTTTGACTCGTGCAATATACAGGTCCTCAATGGAAAGCCAGTTGGCAGCCATTGTTTTTTTCTGCAGTTCTGAATCCTAAGGAGAGACGGATCCTCTTTTTCTTTTAATCGGTGGAAAAGAGAGATGTTAAGTCAAACACGGGTTTTTCTTGTCGTTGTTGCTCGTTCCTTTCTCTTCCGGCTGTCACAATTCTGCGACTGCCCCCAAAATAATAATAATCAGGTTTCCCATTCGGAGGATTAGCCAAAGCAACTCATCCTGGCAATAGTTGCTTACATTTCATTTGATTTAAATCTGAGAATTCTCGCCAGGGGTCTCCTCCATTCTTCGGGGTTGTCCTTCAGCATTAACGCTTCATCTGCCTTGACAGCTTCATTTTGCATTCAGATATATATTTATACGTATATATTATTTCTTCTTCTGTAATCTCTTTAGCTTTAATCCACTTTTTTGGGGGTAATCCCTTTCGCTTCGGTCCGTCCTTCCAGCCCCACCACCTCCTTCTCGAATAAGTGGCATCTGAGTCTGTGTTTGATGGAGTTTGAGGAAGGAGCTATATATATATACATGTATAAAGTTTTCTTTTCAAATTTAATGCAGGACTAGGAACTTAACTGCGTGCGTCAGGCGTCTGCTGGATGGATGGGAATTGAGAATTAATTTGGAAAGTTACATGCTTTACCGTTCAGCCTCTTGCTGAACAACTGGCTGGTTAACAGCTCTTTGATCTAGCAATTAATGAATATCTTATAAGCGGTTTCAGTCCCTGTCGCGTACTTTAGGCTGTCAGTTTTGCTGGGACAAATTCTTCTCGCGTTTTCCATTTATTTGATTTTCTTTACTGGAAAACCCCCCACCAAACCTTTGTGCATTGATCTCTCTGTGTTTGTGCGCTGTAGTTTTTTTTCTGGAAGACATTTCCTTCCTCACATTGTTTTTCTTATTAGGGGATCCAAGAGGGAGGGAGGGAGGGAGGGAGGAAGGAAGGAAGGAAGGAGTGAGAGAGAATGGGAGGAAGAATGGAAAGAAGGAAGAAAGGAAATGTGTAGAGGGAGGGAGGGAGGAAAGGAAGGAAGGAAGGAAAGAAGGAAGGAAGGAAGGGAGGGAGGGAGGAGAATAGAATAGAATAGAATTTTTATTGGCCAAGTGTGATTGGACACACAAGGAATTTGTCTTGGTGCATATGAAGCAAAATAAGAATGGAAAGATGGAAGGAAGGAAGGAAGGAAGGAAGGAAGGAAGGAAGGAAGGAAGGAAAATTGTTGAGCGAGTAAATGGATGGATGAGATGAAAAACAAATTTCAAGGGGGGGGAGAGAAAAGGAGGGAGGGGGGGAAGAGAAAAGGAAGAAAGGAAGATGATGGAGATCTGACTTGGAAAATAAATGAATAAACAGCAATAATTCTGATTTTCCTTGTAGTGATATTGTCAGAAAACCAATCCATTTGCTATGAAAGACTGGATTAGGGTCAAAATCTAAAACCTTGATTGACAGGCATTGTCTCTTTACTTGTTGAAGGGGCATAATTTCCTCCCTCCCTTTTAAGTTTTAAACTATTTCTTTCTTTCCTCCCTCATTCCATCACTGAGTAGTCCACTTTTCTTAATTTGACCTTCATGGTATATTCCGATGGCCAAATCCAACTTGGTAGATAATCATCTAAACATGAGCCAACAATGTGCAGCAGTGGCTAAAAAAGACAATGCCATTTTAAGCTGCATCAACAGTGGGATACACTTCAAGACCAGGGAAGTCTTAATACCACTCTACTACGCCCTGGTCAGACCACACCTGGAGTACTGTATTCAGTTCTGGTTACCACACTTCAAAAGAGACATTGAAACTCTGGAGAAGGTGCAGAAAAGAGCATCCAAGATGATTAAGGGATTGGAAACCAAGACTTACAAAGAGAGATTGCGGGAACTGGGCATGGATAGCCTAGAGAAAAGGAGGGCCAGAGGGGACATGATAGATGTATATGAGGGGTTGCCACAGAGAGGGCCACTCTATTCTCCAGAGCACCAGAGGGCCAGACGAGGAACAATGGCTGGAAGCTGACCAAGGAGAGATTCAACCTAGAAGTAAGGAAGAACTTCCTAACGGTCAGAGCGATCAATCATTGGAACAACCTGCCTGCAGAGGTTGTGAACTCCCCAACTCTGGACACTTTCAAGAGGAATTTGGACTGTCATTTGGCTTGGGTGCTTTATGATTCCTGCTCAGGCAGGGGGTTGGACTTGATGACCTGCATGGTCCCTTTCAACTCTAACAATCAATCAATCAATACAATCAAATACCAATTACTATGCCATCCCCACTGATTCCCAAATGCAGACATTGTGAATGTTATTCAGAGAAGGGCGTGGGGAAAACACTAACTCAAGCTCAATAATTCGGTTTACATTTAATGGAATCGCTCGATAGTGAGCTGGGCGGTATATACATTTAATAAATAAAAAAGCAGAGATAATGGATTCGTGGTTACACAGATGTCAAATAACGGTTTGTGCAGCTTGGCATGCAAAAATCCATTTTTTCCCCTACATCCAGGAGAGATTGAACTAGCTGAATGCCATTGTAAAAAAAAAAGATAAAACCAGTTGCTGGTTAAAATCAATATTCCCCACTTTTAAAAGGTAGGAAAAATAATTAGGATTGTTGGCCTTTGCGAACTCCAGAGCTGAAGGAATGATTTAACAAGTGAGTGGTGCTCACTTGTGAAGAAAACTTTCTCTTCAAAGGTCAGGAGCAAACAGGTGAATATCTTTTTAAGCTGTAAAAAGGTTGCCTTGCTTTACTCTTTGAGCCCAACCCTTGACTTGACTCCCAAATGAGAGGATAATAACAGGATCATAGATCTGATTAAAGGCAACTATGATTCTGTTCAGGCTCTACGGGATGCAATACAGAAAGAGAAGCAATTTTGGAAGGGAGGGAGAAAGGAAGGAAATGTGAGAGGAAGGAAAGAAAGAAAGAAGGAAGGAAGAAAAAATAAAAAATGAAAGAAAAAAGAAAGAAAGAAAGAAGGAATGAAGACGGGAGGGACGGCGGGAGGAAGGCAGGAGGGAAAAGTGTGAGTGAGGGCATGAGGAAGGAAGCAGAAAGAAAGAAAGAAAGAAAGATAGATAGATAGATAGATAGATAGATAGATAGATAGATAGGGAGGGAGAGAGAGAGGGAAGGAAGGAAGGAAATGTGTGAGAGGGAGAGAGCAAGATAGATAGATAGATAGATAGATAGATAGATAGATAGATAGATAGATAGATAGATAGATAGAGGAAAGATCCTCGTTATTAGTCTGTCTTGAGACACAATTAAAGGGGAACATGTCAGTAATATTTATTTATTAACATTTATTGAGATAAATTACACAATGCTGTTGTGGCTCGCCAGGGAAGCTGGCAGAAGACTTGGACATTGAGAAGGTTGGGGAGGAACATGGGACAGTTCTGAAGTCTGGGAAAGACTCTGATGAATACTCGGCATCAGAGGCAGAGATGGGGCCAGGGCCCTCTGGCAGTTATCAGCTACCTTCGGAGTCGGAGATAAGTGGGGCAGAAGAACAGCTGGAGCCTGTTCCCAATGTGTGCAATTAAGGAACAGAGGTCGACTCGGGAGTAAAGGCCCAAGGGAACACTGAGTGGGCCTTCCAACTCTTACCTTGCAAGCTCTTTCATTGTTTCTCTCTGCAAATAATGTTTTTTTAAAGCCCTAGCAGGGGATAAAATAATGTACTGGCTAAGGATGCATTTATACTTCGGTGCATCTTATACTCTGAAAAATATGGTAGTTTGTTTATTAGTGTGAAGGTTTGCTTATCTAAATTGGTGCCTCCCAGAGATTTTTGCCAAGTACAGTGGTACCTCGTGATACGAACCTCTCGCCATATGTACAGTCCGAGATACGAACCCGGGGTTCGGAAATTTTTTGCCTCTTCTTCCGAACTTTTTCTGTCTTACGAACCCGCCGCCCGAATGCCAAACCCGGAAGTTCGGCAAAAGTTCGGGTTCGGGTGGCAGCTGAGAAGCCCTGCCGCCCAGCTGTCACTTTTTGAAACAGCCGGAGGGCTTCTCGGCATCCTCCCGAACGCCAAACCCGAACTCTTGCCGAACCTCCGGGTTCGGCATTTGGGAGGCTGCCGAGAAGCCCGCTGCCTGGCTGTCACCTTTTGAAACAGACGGGGGGCTTCTTGGCATTCTCCTGAATGCTGAACCTGGAAGTTCGGCAAAAGTTCGGGGTCGGCGTTCGGGTTCAGGAGGACGCTGAGAAGCCCTGCTACTAGCTTTTCAAAAGTGCCGCGGAGCTGTCGGGCCGGTCAGGAGGCTTGAAAGGAGGTGGGGAATCCCAATAGGGAATTCCATGGGCGGAGCTTTGACGTCATGAAGATTTCCTTCCTGGAGTCCACGTTTTGGCCGGCCAAGATTTCTCTGGATGTGATTGCTAGGAATTCACATTAGCCAAAAAAAGAGGGGGTTTGTCAGGACAAGGTGTCTGCTTCGTGATGTGGTGAAGTTTAGGTCAGAACAAATGCCCAACTCAAGTGCAGTGGTACCTCTACCTAAGAACGCCTCTACTTAAGATCTTTTCTAGATAAGAACCGGGCGTTCAAGATTTTTTGCTTCTTCTTAAGAACCATTTTCTACTTAAGAACCCGAGTCAGGAAAACTTTCCCAGGAAATTTGAGAGCGGCACGAAGGCCCGGCCAGTTTCCTACCATTCCCCCTTTAATCCTGGCCATCTCGGACTTTTCTGGCTGCCAGAGGAGCCCAGATAAGACGGAGTGGCTGTGGGTTTTGCCTCCCAAGGACAATTCCATCTGTCCGTCCATCACCCTAGGGGGGGAGTCAATAACCCCCTCAGAGAGGGTCCGCAACTTGGGCGTCCTCCTCGATCCACAGCTCACTTTAGAGAAACATCTTTCAGCTGTGGCGAGGGGGGCGTTTGCCCAGGTTCGCCTGGTGCACCAGTTGCGGCCCTATTTGGACCGGGACTCACTGCTCACAGTCACTCATGCCCTCATCACCTCGAGGCTCGACTACTGTAATGCTCTCTACATGGGGCTACCTTTGAAAAGTGTTTGGAAACTTCAGATCGTGCAGAACGCAGCTGCGAGAGCTATCATGGGCTTTCCTAAATTTGCCCATGTCACACCAACACTCCGCAGTCTGCATTGGTTGCCGATCAGTTTCCGGTCACAATTCAAAGTGTTGGTTATGACCTATAAAGCCCTTCATGGCACTGGACCAGAATATCTCCGGACCGTCTTCTGCCGCACGAATCCCAGCGACCAGTTAGGTTCCACAGAGTTGGCCTTCTCCGGGTCCCGTCAACTAAACAATGTCGGTTGGCGGGACCCAGGAGAAGAGCCTTCTCTGTGGCGGCCCCGACCCTTTGGAACCAACTTCCCCCGGATATCAGAGTTGCCCCCACCCTCCTAGCCTTTCGTAAGCTCCTTAAAACCCACCTCTGTCGTCAGGCATGGGGGGAATTGACATGTTCTTTCCCCCTAGACTTATAAAATTTATGTATGGTACGTTAGTGTGTATGATTGGTTTTTTAATTTGTGGTGTTTTTTAAATTAATTTAAATATTGGATTTGTCTTATAGTGTATTGCTACTGTTGTGAGCCGCCCCGAGTCTGCGGAGAGGGGCGGCATACAAATCTGATTAAACTAAACTAAACTAAACTTTCAATGGCGCTTTGGCAGTCCAGAGCGAATGAAGCATTTTCCTTTCTCTGGGCACTTGGAGAGGGAATAAACCTCTGCCAGTGCCCAGAGAAAAGAAACACTCCCTTCACTCTGGACAGCCCAGAGTGAACGGAGCATTTTCCTTTCTCACCACCACTTCACTGTAGTGACTCCCTCGCGTTGCCTCCCACACACCTGGCGCAAGGTTGCCTCCTGGAGCATCTGAACGCAGAAAGGCAAAACAGGTTGCTTTGCCCCGGCCAAATCAACTCAGCTTCTGTCAAACTGAGGAGTCATCAAAGTGAAGGAAAGGTGAGGGCTGCAAAGCGAGTGAGCGACAGAAGAGGGGAGCCCATCAGCATGGGAAGGAAGAGGAAGCAGTTAGCAGCAGCCGCCTTTTGGTCAAAGGAGCAGGAGGTTCCCTCTTCTTGCCCGCCTGGGTTTCTCTCTCCGGCGCAGTGTATGGGAGGCAGCCTCACGCCAGGTGTATGGGAGGCGCGTGCTCCTCCTTGCCACCTCAGAGTCCCTCTTTTTTTTTTTAAGCCTTAAAGTTTTGGATTTTTTTTATTCCCCTCACCTCAACTTCTTCCTTAGGCAGCGACTGTCCTCCTCCTATTCTTCCTCCTCCTCCTCCTCCCACCCAAATTCCAAGCTTTTATTTCTTTCCTAATGGATTTTCACATATTATTTGCTTTTACATTGATTCCTATGAGAGAAATTGCTTCTACTTACAAACCTTTCTACTTAAGAGCCTGCTCACGGAATGAATTAAGTTCTTAAGTAGAGGTACCACTGTACACCATAGAGATTGTAAAAAGAAAAAAAACTGTAGGAATTTCCCGAGACGCACAACCGATTTCACACAGTCATGGACAAACTCAAGATTGGTGCCTCTTTCCACGAAAAGTTGGGTGGCTTAGAAGTTAAATAAATTAAATTAAATTAAATTAGCTTAATTAAATGAACATGCGTAGTAAGCAGTGGAAGTGATGTGCCGGTGCCTGAAGGATGTTGGGGCCTGGATGAATGTCAACAAGCTCAAACTCAACCCAGACAAGACGGAGTGGCTGTGGGTCTTACCTCCCAAGGACAATTCCATCTGTCCGTCCATTACCCTGGGGGGAGAATCACTGACCCCTTCAGAGAAGGTTCACAACCTGGGCGTCCTCCTCATCCACAGCTCACATTAGAGAAACATCTTTCAGCTGTGGCCAGGGGGGCATTTGCCCAGGTCTGCCTTGTGAAGCAGTTGGACCGGGACTCAGTGCTCACAGTCACTCATGCCCTCATCACCTCGAGACTTGACTACTGTAACGCTCTCTACATGGGGCTACCTTTGAAAAATGTTCGGAAACTTCAGATCGTGCAGAACGCAGCTGTGAAAGCAATCATGGGCTTTCCCAAATATGCCCATGTCACACCAACACTCCGCAGTCTGCATTGGTTGCCGATCAGTTTCCGGTCACAATTCAAAGTGTTGGTTATGACCTATAAAGCCCTTCATGGCACCGGACCAGAATATCTCAGGGACCGCCTTCTGCTGCACGAATCCAAGCGACCAGTTAGGTCCCACAGAGTGGATCTTCTCCGGGTCCCTTCAACTAAGCAATGTTGCTTGGCGGGACCCAGGGGAAGAGCCTTCTCTGTGGCGGCCCTGGCCCTCTGGAACCAACTCCTCCCGAAGATTAGAATTGCCCCCACCCTCCTTGCCTTTCACAAGCTACTTAAAACCCACCTCTGCCGTCAGGCATGGGGGAATTGAGATACTCTTTCCCCCTAGGACTTTACAATTCTATGCATGGTATGTATGTAGATATGTTTGGTTTTTTATATTAATGGGTTTTTTAATCATCTCTAGTATCAGATTACTATTGTACACTGTTTTATTATTGCTGTTAGCCGCCCCGAGTCTCCAGAGAGGGGCAGCATACAAATCCAATAAATAAATTAATTAATTGGTTGACGAACCCATTTTCCTTCTGCCCTTAGGGCATGTCAAGAGTTCTTGGTGCTACAATATAACATGTGAAAACTTTCACGGGTTCCACCCTTAGTGTTGACCTTCATTTCTTGTCTTTGTCTTCCTCAGCGGCGAGCGAGGAGAGTGAAATGTTGTGTTATCTCCGCTGGGCTGGTGGTTCTTCTGATCTTCATCATTGTCCTCTCCGTTTCCATCAAGAAATAAACCCAGCTGGTCTTCACAGGTAGGACCTTTCTGAATGTTTCTTAGAGACGGGAGAAAAATTATGTGTTAGGTAGATTTGCAGATTGACCGTTGGTCAGAGTAGCAGGAGGACAGGGAGGAATGAGCAGCATGGAGAGGGACCAATGCAATTTAAAGTCTTGGTTATCGCTTATAAAGCCCTATATGGCTTAGGACCAGATTACTTATGAGACTGTGTCCTGCCTCATATATCCCAACGACTGGTTAGATCCCACAGAGTCGGCCTTAGAAACATAGAAACATAAAAGATCGACAGCAGAAAAAGACCTCCTGGTCCATCTAGTCTGCCCTTATACTATTTCCTGTATTTTATCTTAAGATGGATATATGTTTATCCCAGGCATGTTTAAGTTCAGTTACTCTGGATTTACCAACCACATCTGCTGGAAGTTTGTTCCAAACATCTACCACTCTTTCAGTAAAGTAATATTTTCTCAAGTTGCTTCTGATCTTTCCCCCAACTAACTTCAGATTGTGTCCCCTTGTTCTTGTGTTCACTTTCCTATGAAAAACACTTCCCTCCTGAAACTTATTTAACCCTTTAACATATTTAAATGTTTCAATCGTGTCCTCTCTTTCCCTTCTGTCCTGCAGACTATACAGATTGAGTTCATGAAGTCTTTCCTGATACGTTTTATGCTTAAGACCTTCCACCATTCTTGTAGCCCGTCTTTGGACCCGTTCAATTTTATCCATATCTTTTTGTAGGTGAGGTCTCCAGAACTGAACACAGTATTCCAAATATGGTCTCATATGTGGTTTTAATAGGAAAGTGAACACAAGAAGAAGGGGGCACAATCTGAGGTTAGTTGGGGGAAAGATCAAAAGCAACGTGAGAAAATATTATTTTACTAAAAGAGTAGAAGATGCTTGGAACAAACTTCCAGCAGACGTGGCTGGTAAATCCACAGTAACTGAACTTAAACATGTCTGGGATAAACATATATCCATCCTAAGATAAAATACAGAAAATAGCATAAGGGCAGACTAGGTCTTTTTCTGCCATCAGCCTTCTATGTTTCTATAGTAAGCTGGAGCTGGGCACAGAGCTTCATTTCTGCCGGTGGAACTGCATTCCACCCCGTCCTGCCTGCTGCCCACCCCTGCCCACCACCCATTAGATGTCAAGGTCCTCTTCGAACATGATGGACAAACATCGTCATCACCTCCTTTCCCAAGACTTAAGAAATGCTTCCGTCTTTGTTTCCCTAACAAAGGTTCTGTACATTCTCAAGGGCGCTTCCTTGGCTCCTAACAAAGAGATTGAATCATGATTTAACACCTGTATCGTTGGTGGGCAGATTGGAACCGAGCCACGGGGTTTTTTTCGATCATTTCTGAAAGTGTCATACTCACACCAAATATCTGTCCATTCAAAAACAAAACAAAAAAGCCTGCCATGGAGAACAGGTTTTCTTTTTTAAATGATATTCAAACAATTGCTTAATTGTAGGTTTCACTCAAATGCCTTTTAAAAAAAAATAAATAAACGAACAGATCCTATTTGTGGGTGAAGAAGAGAAGATGTTCTGATAAAAAAAAATGAATGGATTCGCCCTTTCAAAATAGTGTTTCAGAAATGTGCATTTGAGTTTAGCTTAACAGATATTGTATTGCCCACAAGATCATATGCTGCAACGCCCTACTGGTCAATGACTACTTCAGCTTCAACCACAACAACACAAGAGCATGCAACAGATTCAAACTTAATATTAACCGCTCCAAACTTGACTGTAAAAAAATATGACTTTAACAATCGAGTTGTCGACGCGTGGAACTCATTAGCGGACTCAATAGTGTCAACCCCTAACCCCCAACATTTCTCCCTTAGACTATCCCTTAGTCCAGTGTTTTTTCAACCAGTGTGCCGTGGCACACTAGTGTGCCGCGAGACATGGTCAGGTGTGCCGCGAAGCTCAGAGAGAGAAAGAAAACAAGAGAAAGAGAGAGAGAGAAAGAGCAAGAGAGAGAAAGAAAACAAGAGAGAAAGCAAGCAAGAGAGAGAAAGAAAGCGAGAGAGAGAAAGAAAGAGAACAAGAGAGAAAGAGAACAAGAGAGAAAGAAAGCAAGAGAGAGAGCAAGAGAGAGAAAGAAAGAAAGCAAGAGAGAGAGAGGGAGGGAAGGTGGGAGAGAGAAAGACATAGAGGGAAGTAGGGAGGGAGAGAGAAAGAGAGGAAAGAAGGAAGAGAGAAAGAGGGATGGAGAGAGAGAGAAAAAAAAGAGGGAGAGAAAGAGGGAGAGAGAAATACTGTAGAGCAAAAGGGAGGAAGAGAGAATTTTTTTGTCCAAACTTTTTTTAGCGCCCCCCCCTCAATGTGCCCCATGGTTTTGTAAATGTAAAAAATGTGCCGCGGCTCAAAAAAGGTTGAAAATCACTGCCTTAGACTATCCAAGATGGCTCTGCTAATAAATTGGAACTTTGAGGTATGCTGTGCCTCGGACTCTGATTTAATTTCAAGTGCTATTTGGCACCTTGACACTCTCTTAATGCAATTTAGGATTGCATTGGCCTTTTTTGCTTCCACCACACACTGCTGGCTCATATTTAATCAATTGTCCACTAAGACTCCAAGATCCCTCTCCCAGTTCTTTTTATTTATTTATTTATTATTTAGATTTGTATGCCGCCCCTCTCCGAAGAGTTGCTTCTCAACTCTTCTCAACTGTTGCTAAAAGCTTCCTTTAACCGGAAGTTCTAGATCGAAACCCGCGGCCTTCTGCATTCCAATCACGTCTCCTGCTAATAGGCTATCCTGATGTCTGCAAATCTCAGCTATTTTCAATTCCAAAACTTCAAAAGACGTTTAATGTGATCCACCCCAAGATTGTGAGATCTAGAGCAGAAGTATTCAGACCCCCAGGGCACAAGGATGCCTTCACACATCTCATACCGCTTTGTTAGTGAATTAATCAATTTTTCCCACTTTCAGTCAGATATTGAATAACAACAAATTATTCCTCCGAAACCACTAAGTTTCCCTAGGGGCTGTTCACCCCCAAATGCACAGCTTCACCAAAGTTAAAAAGTAATTCAGAAATGAAAGGTAATCTGTGTATCCGGTAGCGGGTTCTAAAATCCAATGATACCAATATTGGATTTGTACATTGTGTATTGTGTTGTGAGCCGTCCCGAGTCTTCGGAGAGGGGCGGCATACAAATCTAATAAATTGTTATTATTATTAATTAATGTATTTTATTTATTTATTAGATTTGTATGCCGCCCCTCTCCGTAGACTCGGGGCGGCTCACAACAGTGATAAAGAACAATATGTATTGACAAATCTAATAATTTAAAATCTAAAATAGCAATTGTACATTTAAAAAATCTAAAAACAAGGAACCCCAATATAAAAAACATACATACAGTCATATCATGCACTAAAACTACATAGGCAGGGGGAGATGTCTCAGTTCCCCCACGCTTGACGACAGAGGTGGGTTTTGAGGAGTTTCCGAAAGGCAAGGAGGGTAGGGGCAGTTCTAATCTCTGGAGGGAGCTGATTCCAGAGGGTCGGAGCCGCCACAGAGAAGGCTCTTCCCCTGGGTCCCACCAGACGACATTGTTTATTTGACGGGACCTGGAGAAGGCCAACGGGTCCAAAAACGGGCTACAAGAATGGTGGAAGGTCTTAAGCATAAAACGTATCAGGAAAGACTTCATGAACTCAATCTGTATAGTCTGGAGGACAGAAGGAAAAGGGGGGACATGATCAAAACATTTAAATATGTCAAAGGGTTAAATAAGGTCCAGGAGGGAAGTGTTTTTAATAGGAAAGTGAACACAAGAACAAGGGGCACAATCTGAAGTTAGTTGGGGGAAAGATCAAAAGCAACATGAGAAAATATTATTTTACTGAAAGAGTAGTAGATCCTTGGAACAAACGTCCAGCAGACGTGGTTGGTAAATCCACAGTAACTGAATTTAAACATGCCTGGGATAAACATAGATCCATTGTAAGATAAAATACAGGAAATAGTATAAGGGCAGACTAGATGGACCATGAGGTCTTTTTCTGCCGTCAGTCTTCTATGTTTCTATGTTTCTAAAGTTAAAAAGTAATTCAGAAATGAAAGAGAATCTATATGTCTGGTAGCGGGTTCTAAAATCCATTGCTACCAATATTGGATTTGTATATTGTGTATTGTGTTGTGAGCTGCCCCGAGTCTTTGGAGAGGGGCGGCATACAAATCTAATAAATTGTTATTATTATTATTTTTTTATTATTATTATTATTATTATTATTATTATTATTATTATTATTATTATTATTATTACTATTATAGGACAGAAGGACACTATTTCTTTCCAACTCTGTTATCCCGTTATATCCATCCCCGCGCAATCAATGTCAGCCTAGCTTGGGGAAATTTGTTTTCAGCAAAGAACTTGCCTTTAGTTTTCATCCACGGCATTTATTTATTTATTTATTTTGTCCAATACACAATGAGGGTTTTAGTGGGTATATATCTATATACACATAGTAAAATACATGATGAAGGTTATAGAGGAGATACTCATAATAAAATATAATCTAAGAAAGAATAGAAAAGAAGATATAGTAATAGAACATATCAATGAAAGAATAGAAGAAGAGATATAGGAATAGAAGAAAGGTATAGGAGATATAGGAGAGCAATAGGACAGGGGACGGAAGGCACTCTAGTGCACTTGTTCTCGTCCTTTACTGACCTCTTAGGAATCTGGATAGGTCAACCGTGGGTAATCTAAGGGTAAAGTGTTGGGGGTTTGGGGATGACATTATGGAGTCCGGTAATGAGTTCCACGCTTCGACAACTCGGTTACTGAAGTCATATTTTTTACAATCAAGTTTGGAGCGGTTAATATTAAGTTTAAATCTGTTGTGTGCTCTTGTGTTGTTGTGGTTGACGTTGTAGCATATGATCTTGTGGGCAATACTTAGATCTTGTTTAAGGTGTCTTAGCTCTAAACTTTCTAGGCCCAGGATTGAAAGTCTAGTCTCATAGGGTATTATATTTCGAATGGAGGAGTGAAGGGCTCTTCTGATGAAGTATCTTTGGACATTTTCAAGGGTGTTAATGTCTGAGATGCGATATGGGTTCCAAATAGATGAGCTGTATTCGAGGATGGGTCTGGCAAAAGTTTTGTAAGCTCTGGTAAATAGTGTGAGATTGCCAGAGCAGAAATTAGGTAGGATTAGGGTTACAACTCTTGAAGCCTTCTTGGCTATATTGTTGCAGCGGGCTTTGGCACTTAAATCTTTTGTTATTAGTATACCAAGGTGGGGTTATCTGTGATAATTTGATTATTCAGTTCGTATTTGGAGTTCAGATTCTTCTTCCCAATGTGCAGGACAGAGTATTTGCTAGTTGAGATTTGGAGTTGCCACTCAGAAACAGCGTCAAGGTCTTTTTGGAGAGTGGTTGAAATCCAGACCTGTCTACTAAGGATTGTGGCAATCCTTAGTAGACAATTCGGCAATTCGACAAGGCAGTTCAGCGCGAGTGCATTTGCCTCTTCTCACATGCCGCGTATTGTGAGGTCGTTCTGATCGCCTGCTTTGCTGAACGAGTTGCGATTGTCGCGTGCGTTTTGCCGCTGCGGGAGGACGGCGTTGCTGACTGAAACCAGGAGGAGATCATCGGACCGATGTTGTCGAAGGCAGCCAAGTGTCGCTGCAAATGTCTCTATTGTGCCCTGCGGTGGAATAGGTGATGAGAAAAAAGCAAAAACAACATGGTTCTGCGATAGGAAAGTTAATAAAGATGATTTGCAGCCCTGGTGATTAGCCGTTATTGATCAGCTTGACATCCGTGAATGGGTTTAATTCCCCTTTTCCAATCCATGAAGGTCGTAGGCCGATCTTGCTTCTTCGGGCAGGAAATTGTTTTGAATCTTTCACTATTCAGGGTTGGGGGTTTTTTTGAGTGGTGGCAATATACTCTAGTCTAGAGGAGGGGAATACCTCTCTTTTTAGTTTTTCCATACTATGTGTAATAATCTATACCTCCTGTGTGTTCCTTATTCCTTCCTATCCTTCTTTTCCTTCCTGTCCTCCTTTTCCTCTCTCCTCGTCCCTCCATCCCTCTCCCTCTCTTCCTCTTTCTCTCTTATTTTAATTCCTTCCTTCCTTTCCCCTCTCTAGCTTTCTGTTATTTTCTTCCCTTCCTCCCTCCCCTTTTTCTCTTATTTTCCTTCCCTTCCTTCTCCCTCCCTCTCTCTCCCTCTCTCCCTCTCTCTCTTATATTTCTTCCTTACTTCCATCCTGCTCTGGCTTTCTCTTATCTCCCTCCCTTATCTCTTCCTCTCTTTCTGTTACCTTCCTCCCTCCCTCTAGATTTTTCGTTCCTTCCTGCCTCCTTCACTCCCTCCCTCCCTTTCTCTCTATCTTTCCCTTATCTTCCTTCCTTAGAATCCTCATTCTATCTATCTATCTATCTATCTATCTATCTATCTATCTATCTATCTATCTCTATCTGTTCGTCCCTTGAATTGATTCTTTCCTTCCTTCCTTCCATTCCTTCTTGCTTTCCTTCCATCCTTCCTTTCTTCTTCCTTCCTTCCTTCCTTTCTTTCGTTCTTTCCTTCCTTCCTTCCTTCCTCTGCCTTTCTTCCTGCCTTCCTTCCTTCCTCTTCCTTCCTTCCTTCCTTCCTGCCTTCCTTTCTTTCTTCCTTCCTTCCTTCCTTTCTTCCTTCCTATCTTTCTTTCTTCCTTCCTATCTTCCTTCCTTCCTTCCTTTCTTTCTTTCCTTCCTCTTCCTTCCTTCCTCTTCCTGCCTTCCTTCCTGCCTTCCTTCCTGCCTTCCTGCCTTTCTTTCTTTCTTTCTTTCTTTCTTTCTTTCTTTCATATATTTGCAGGAATTTGCTCTTTCTTTTCTGGATTCTGTTCTTAATCCTGTCCCTGGATTTCACCGTTTCCCATTGCCTAATCCTCTTCTCAGAATTCCCACTTAAGTTTATTTGGAAAATTGCATTTTAAGAAGTGGACCTGGCCCAATTTCTGAAAGCCTCTATCCTGACTCATCTCTACCAACCTATAGTTTTGTCCATTTTAAAATGCTGCATGGGTTAGGCCAAGGTAGGCATTGAGGCAGGGGCGGGACACCAATCGCAGCCCTACTGGAATGTGCCGGGACTGCGCCCCTGTACACACACCCGTTGCATGCCCAGCATGCGATTTCCAGGGTTTTTTTTGCTTCTGTGCATGTGCAGAAACAAAAAAATCCTGGAAATTGGAGACAAGAGTTGCTGGTTGCTCGCAACTGGCAAAACAAGGTATGAGCTGCACAGGGAGCAGTCCGGGTGGCCCCAATTCTATTCTATTCTATTTTATTTATTTATTTTGTCCAATACACAATAATACGCAATGAATTTACTGGAATATAATTGGACTCTGGATAGAGGAAATGCTAAATTTGAAAATAGATAAAACTCCGGAATGCTTCCTTTTGGGTATTCTCAGACAAAATTTACCCAAAACTCAAGTACACCTAATTATCCATCTAACCACTGCAGCTAGACTAACCTTCGCGCAGTGGTGGAAAAATGAAGATATACCCCCAGAAGATGCAATAGTAAAGAAAATCAAATATTCTGCAGAGATGACCAAATTAACCATGGCAGTTAGAAATGAAACCGAGTCTTCATTTAACAATTGTTGGGATCCCTTCTACAGGTGGTTAAAAAAAAGAGAACAATCTGTATATATTAGATCAGATACAAATCTGGTATAAAACCTTTCCTTTTTTCTCCAATAGCTGTAAGAGATATTAGATATATAAATATGAAATTTAACTTTTAGTTCCAAAATCTCTATACTGTGACTTATTCAATGCTTGCTTCTACCTATCTATACTACAAATCTTGATCTAAGGTAATGAGCTAATAAATTTAAAACTAGTTCATATTCTTAACACAGCTCCACTGTACACTCGCCCACCCCTTCCTTCCTTCCTTCCTTCCTTCCTTCCTTTCTTTCTTTCTTTCTCTTTCTCTCCTCTCTTTTGCCTCTCCTCTCTTTCTTTCACTTTCTTCTTCTATCTACTCTTTCTCTATCCTTTCTTTGTAAGTCTATATGCTTATTGATTGTTATATTTTAATATTCAGATATATTGTAATGTATTTGGTTTCAATTGTCAACTGCTATTATTGTCTTTTATGTTTTGTATACTTGTAAATAAAAACTTTTTAAAATAAAATAAAATAAAATAAATAAAATAATACACAATGATGGTGATAGAGGACACCTTCGAGGAAATATTAGAGAAATTAGAGAATTAGAGAAAGAATAGAAGAGAGAGTATAGGATAAAATAATCAATGAGAGAATAGAAGAAAGATATAGGGATAGAAGAGATGATATATGGGATATAGGAGAGACAATAGGACAGGGGTCAGAAGGCCTGTTCTGTGCTGTCCCATGCCATAGGCACCTCTCCTGCCGTCCGGGAGAACAAAGAGCAGGCCACGTTGCCGAAACTGGGCCAGGGCACTTTTGCTGTTGGCCCCAGCTGTTGCTCTAGGTGCGGCAGCGAGATTCGACTCCTGCGCATGTGCAGCAGCCGAAATCTTTTTCCAGCAGGAAAAATTGCTGGTTTCTTTGCTTCCGCGCATGCACGGAAGCAAAAAACCCAGTGATTTTAACCGGAATCGCGCCGGTGCACGCCAGACGGCAATGGAGGGAGCCTACTTGCTCCATTTGCATCAGTGGAATGGCCGACCCCTGCCTTGAGGATGACCAAAGTGAAACAGCCTGTGTCCTTGGCCTTCTTTATTTGACGAATATGACCTCACGTGCATCTGGGCAAAAAGTAGCATAGAGGATGTCGTCTTCTATATGTTCACGTCACATTTTCTCTGTGTTGTGCTAAAACCCACTGGTGCATTGGTAACATGTCATTGCGAACTAGCAGAACGAAAACAGAAGCTAAAATATGAAATGCAAACCCCCTTTTTGGCCTTAAAATAGATGTTGAATAGCACAACTCAGTAGCAGAATATAAGGTTTACAAGAACTAGTTTGGCAATAGACCGTATGCTTCTCCAGATCGAATAGAAAATAGAACAGAACAGAATAGAATAGAATATTGGAATGAAAAAATAGAATAGAATAGAATATTGGAATGAAGAATAAAAGGGAATGGAATAGAATAGAATATTGGAATGTGGAATAGAATAGAACAGAATAGAATAGAATAGAATATTGGAATGAAGAATAAAATGGAATGGAGTGGTATAGCATAGCATAGAATAGCATAGCAAAGCATAGAATAGAATAGAATAGAATAGAATATTGGAATGAAGAATAAAAGGGAATGGAATAGAATAGAATATTAGAATGAGGAATAAAATGGAATAGAATAGAATAGAATAGAATATTGGAATGAAGAATAAAAGGGAATGGAATAGAATAGAATAGAATAGAAATCAGGAGCTGGTGAATTCTAGTCCCACCCTAGATATGAAAGCCCGCTCGGTGTCCTTGGGCCAGTCCCTCCCTTTCAGTCCTTATCCCACTTACAGGCTCGTTCTTGTGGGGAGGAAATAGGAGACCGAAGGAACATGAGGTTTGTTCAGCACCCAGAGTCATTTCTACAGATATTAAAGCCCGTATAGTAAATACATAAGTATAGATTTTGTGTTTTTCCTTCCACTGAGAAATCACGCAAGGCTTTGCATGCCAAATCAAAGTGACCTCGGGGGAAATAACTGACAATTTCCCAGATAGCTGCTAAGATTTTCTCTCTCACTCTCCCATCCTTCGCCCCTTCCTCCAATTTTATTTACTTGGTTATTTATTTATTTATTTATTTATTACTTAGATTTGTATGCCGCCCCTCTCCGAAGACTCCGAAGTTATGCAATTAAAGGTATTATTCCAAAGAATAACCAAGCGCAATATCGAAGAAAACATCCCATGTATCTAGGCACACATGTCCTATTCAGAAGAGAAACAAAGCTGTCTTCTTATTCCTGGTTCTACCCATGCACGCAATTTATTTTTTGTCCAGAATAGACTTATTGCAGATACGCCCATAATTCGGGCCCCAAATTTCTGTTGCTAAGCAAGACAATTGTTTGGTTTTGCTCCATTTCGTGACCTTTCTTGCAACTGTGAATTAGCAAATTCACAGCCCCAAGTCTGCGGAGAGGGGCGGCATACAAATCTAATTAATAATAATAATAATAATAATAATAATAATAATAATAATAATAGTAGTAGTAGTAGTAGTAGAACTGCAGAAAAAACAATTGCTGCCAACCTGCCTTCCATTGAGGACCTGTATACATCAAGAGTCAAAAAGAGGGCACTGAAAATATTGACTGACCCCTCACATCCTGGACACAAACTGTTTCAACTCCTACCCTCAAATCGTCGCTACAGAGCACTGCACACCAAGACAACCAGACTTCAGTTACCAGCGAAATGCCCGTTTTGGCGCTGCTGGAATTCCCCTGAGGCTCCCCTCCATGGGAAACCCCACCTCCGAACTTCCGTGTTTTTGTCATGTTTCAGGGGAATCCCAGCAGGGGGATCCCAGCAGCGCAAAAACGGGTGGTTTGCTGGCAACGGAAGTCCGGAGGTGGGGTTTCCCATGGAGGGGAGCCTCAGGGGAATCCCAGCAGTGGAAAAACGGGTGCTTTGGCTGGCAAAAGGGGTGAGTTTTGCGCTTGCATGCATTAATCGCTTTTCCATTGATTCCTATGGGAAACATTGTTTCGTCTTACGAACCTTTCACCTTACAAACCTCATCCCGGAACCAATTAAGATCGTAAGACAAGGTATCACTGTATTATTATTATTATTATTATTATTATTATTATTATTATTATTATTATTATTACTATTACTATTACTATTACTATTATTATTATTATTATTATTATTATTATTATTATTATTATGGCACCGGACCAGATTATCTCAGGGACCGCCTTCTGCTGCACGAATCCCAGCGACCAGTTAGGTCCCACAGAGTGGGTCTTCTCCGGGTCCCGTCAACTAAACAATGCCACTTGGCGGGACCCAGGGGAAGAGCCTTCTCTGTGGCGGCCCCGGCCCTCTGGAACCAACTCCCCCCAGAGATTAGAATTGCCCCCACCCTCCTTGCCTTTCGTAAGCTGCTTAAAACCTACCTCTGCCATCAGGCATGGGGAAACTGAGATACTCTTTCCCTCTAGTCCTTTACAATTTTATGCATGGTATGTCTGTATGTATGTTTGGTTTTTATATTAATGGGTTTTTAATCGTTTTTACTATTGGATTATTTTGTATACTGTTTTATTATTGTTGTTAACCGCCCCGAGTCTCCGGAGAGGGGCGGCATACAAATCCAATAATAATAATAATAATATTATTATTATTATTATTATTATTATTATTATTATTATTATTATTATTATGCTGGTAGATATGAGTCTGTATGCCACCTATGGTTCGCCATCACTGGCCTAGTACGTGAACCTACGTAAAATCTGATTTCATATCCGTGGTCTTTGCAAAAAAACAACAATAACAGATCTCATCCATCCCTGGATTCATTTTTCACTGGAAAAGCCAAGGCCGTCTACTTCTTCGTGGAAATGCTCACATGTCTCATTTTGAACCGTGAGCTTTCTGAAGCTCAGCGTGTTGAGCGAGTGGCGGTGAAGTTGCAGCATATGGTTTCCGAGAGGGCGGGTGATTGCAGGAGCTGCCGGCTCTTCTGATTGCTGTCAAAAGACTGTAAGTTGGAGAAGGGATGATTGCAGCTCAAGACTTGTCCTCTTTATTGCTCGGTTGGTGGAGGTCTCAGATGTACGCCGACTGTTTCGATAAGGACTCCTCAAATGTCAATTGCTCCACTCGGCACAAGATACATCCCTTCCAAATGCTTGTCCGAAAGCAATAAAAGAAGAATTATTATTTTTCTTTCGTAGCTCAGGGTTGGACTGTAGGGTCCTTGGTCCTCGCTGAATTTGGTTATTTTCCTACAGACATTTCGTTACCCAACGAGCTAACATCATCAGCGCTAGAAGGAAATGAGCCACGGTGGTGCAGTGGTTAGAGTGCAGTGCTGCAGACTACTTCTGCTAATCATCAGCTACCAGTAGTGGTACCTCTACTTATGAACTTACTTCGTTCTGTGACCAGGTTCTTAAGTAGAAAAGTTTGTAAAAAGAAGCAATTTTTCCCATAGGAATCAATGTAAAAGCAAATAATGTATGTAACTGGGGAAACCACAGGGAGGGTGGAGGCCCTGTTTCCTCCCAGGAGATTCCTAGAGAGGCCCCTGGAGGCTTCTCCCCGCCTTTTCTGGCACTGTTTCCTCCCAGGAGATTCCTAGAGAGGCCCCATGGAGGCTTCTCCCTGCCTTTTCCGGTTACAGTTTCAGCGGCTCAGGTTTGTAAGTGGAAAATGGTTCTTGAGAAGAGGCAAAAAAATCTTGAACACCCGGTTCTTATCTAGAAAAGGTACCACTGTAATTTGTAATGTATCAGTGGTTATTGAAATTGATGTCCAAGTGCTGCCTCTATGTTGGTTGGGGCAGGCAGGATTCCCTTGGGGACCATTTGTTGGCTGTCAAGGGAAAGGGAGGGTTTTGCCGTCTCTTTTTGCTCAAGATCCCTATGGACAATTGGTGGGCCACTGTGGGGCACGGAATGCTGGACTCGATGGGCTTTGGCCTGATTCAGCATGGCTCTTCTTAGGTTCTTATGTTTAGATCGAATCTCAGTCTTCCATCCTTCCTAGGTGGGTAAAATGAGGACCCAGATTGTTGTGGGCAAAATATGCTGACAATGTAAACCACTTAGAGAGGGCTGGAAAGCAAAGTGAAGTGGTATAATGCTATTGCCAAATGCTATAAATGCTAATGAGGTTTGTGGAAAGGAGGAGAAAGAAGACCATGAGGTCCTTGATGTTATCTGAGCTTGGGTTTTTTCATGCAGATGTTTCATTACCCTACTAGGTAACATCATCAGTTATAGAAGGGAGTGGGATTTGGAAGGAGGAGAAGGAGAATAGAACTGTGGGGTGTTTGGATTCCTCTGAACTTGGTTGTTTTCTTCAAGATGTTTCATTACCCACCTAGGTAACATCATAAGTGCAAGAAGGGAGTGAAGTTTGTGGAAAAGAGGAGGAGGAGGAGGAGGGACTATGAGGACCTTGATGTTTTCTGAACTTGGTCATTTTATTGCAGTTATTTCATTACCCAACTAGGTCAGAAAATAATATATTTTGAGTGGGTGCTCTAATTCTGGTCCATCTCATGTTTCTTCACCTTTAGCACAATTCAGGGTGAATCACATAGAAACATAGAAGACTGACGGCAGAAAAAGACCTCATGGTCCATCTAGTCTGCCCTTATACTATTTTCTGTATTTTGTCTTAGGATGGATCTATGTTTATCCCAGGCAGGTTTAAATTCAGTTCCTGTGGATTTACCAACCACGTCTGCTGGAAGTTTGTTCCAAGGATCTACTACTCTTTCAGTGAAATAATATTTTCTCATGTTGCTTTGGATCTTTCCCCCAACTAACTTCAGATTGTGTCCCCTTGTTCTTGTGTTCATTTTCCTATTAAAAACACTTCCCTCTTGAACCTTATTTAACCCTTCACCATATTTAAATGTTTTGATCATGTCCCCCCTTTCCCTTCTGTCCTCCAGACTATACAGATTGAGTTCATGAAGTCTTTCCTGATACGTTTTATGCTTAAGACCTTCCACCATTCTTGTAGCCTGTCTTTGGACCTGTTCAATTTGATCCAGCTCTTTTTGTAGGTGAGGTCTCCAGAACATGCTGAGGGTGAGGTTTGGGTTTGATTAATGTTTTCACAGGACATGAAATGAAGAGTGTTTTGACATGAGAGGATCGTGATGAATTCTAATTAGGAGCAATGTTTGCCCTTGTTGTTTGTCACTTGGAGATCTCATGCTACCTTCATGAAGTCCCACACTTCTTGTCAATCAGGCGGAAAAACAATGACAAACATTTCAATCAGAATAGAGCTGAAAGACACCTTGGAGATCTTCTTGTTCAGTTCCCTGCTCAAGCCAGACACTACATCGGCGATGGCGAACCTATGGCACGGGTGCCACAGGTGGCACAGAGGCACTGGGAGGGCGTTTTTGGTTTCCAGAGAGACTCCAGGAAGATGGGGGAGGGTGTTTTTACCCTCTCCTGGCTCCAGGGAAACCTTGGGGCTTGGGGAGTGCTGTGGTTAGCTTTGGCCCGGCTCCTGCCCCAAGGAATGTTCTGGTGCTCTGGAGAATAGAGTGGCCCCCTCCTCTCTGTGGCAACCCCTCATATACTTGTAGACTGCTATCATGTCCGCTCTGGCCCTCCTTTTCTCTAGGCTATCCATGCCCAGTTCCCTCAGTCTCTCTTTGTAAGTCTTGGTTTCCAGCCCCTTAATCATCTTGGTTGCTCTTTTTTGCACCTTCTCCAGAGTTTCAATGTCTCTTTTGAAGTGTGGTGACCAGAACTGGATGCAGTACTCCAGATGTGGTCTGACCAGGGCATAGTAGAGTGGTATTAATACTTCCCTGGTCCTGGAGTGTATTTCCCTATTGATGCAGTTAAGGATTGTGTTGGCTTTTTTAGCTGCTGCTGCACATTGTTGGCTCATGTTTAGTTGATTATCCACCAAGACTCCAAGATCTCTTTCGCAGTCACTACTGCTAAGTGGGGTTTCTCCCAGGCTGCATGTGTGTCTAGTTTTTTTTTTCACCAAGGTGAAGGACTTTGCTTTTGTCGGTGTTGGGCCCATAGTGTTAATCTGTCTAGATCTTTCTGTATTTTGAGCCTGTCCTCTAGGGTGTTGGCTACCCCTGCCAGCTTGGTGTCATCTATGAATATGATTAGTTCCCCTTCTACTCCCTTGTCCAGGTCATTGATGAAAATATTGAAGACTACAGGGCCCAGGATGGAACCCTGTGGTACGCATGTAGTATGCATGTTGTTGTGATTGCTTAATTAATGGGTTTTTAATTAGGATTTTATAGATTTTTAGATTTTAAATCTGACTTCTTTTTATTGTTTTGTATTTACATCGTTGTTGCAAGCCACTTTGAGTCCTTTGGGATTGGACGGCATAGAAGGAAGGAAGGAAGAAAGAAAGAAAGAAAGAAAGAAAGAAAGAAAGAAAGAAAGAAAGAAAGAAAGAAAGAAAACCATTCTGTTACTGAAGTCGTATTTTCCGCAATCGAGTTTGGAGCGGGTTATATTGAGTTTGAATCTGTTGTGCGCTTAGGTGGCATGTGGAGCTATATCAGAGGGCGCATGAGACTTTGACACAAAACACACCCCTTTTGGCACACAAATATATGACCCCTTTTGGCACGCTGACCAAAAAAGGTTCACCATCACTGGTGTAGGGTCTCCTGCTTGAGCGGGGCAAGGAGGTTGGACTAGATGACCTACAAGGTCCCATCCAACTCTGTTAATCTCGGAGAGGGACGGCATACAAATCTAAATTATGATTATGATTATGATTATTACTATTATTATTATTATTATTATTATTATTATTATTATTATATAATAATAATAATAATAATAATAATAATAATAATAATTAATAATAAACACACCAGACATTGTGATCGTGGAGAAAAAGAAAGTATGGATCATCAACATCGCAATCTCAGGAGACAGCAGAATTGAGGAGAAGCAGCTAGAAAAATTAGTGAAATACGAAGATCTAAAAATCGAGCTGCAACGACTCTGGCATAAGCCTGTGAAAGTGGTCCCAGTGGTACTTGGCACGCTGGGCGCAGGGCCAAAGGATCTCAGTGGACATTTGAAAACCATCAGAATTGACAAAATCTCCATCTGTCAATTGCAAAAGGCCGCTTTACTGGGATCGGCAAATATAATTCGCCGCTACATCACACAATCCTAAGTGCTTGGGAAGCGCCTGACTGGTGATGAAATATGAAATCCAGCATAGTGATCTCATTTGCTGTGTTGTACTGACATAATAATAATAATAATAATAATAATAATAATAATAATAATAATAGTAGTAATAGCAATAGCAATAGCAATAATAATAATAATAATAATAATAATAATAATAATAATAATAATAATAATAGTAGTAGTAATAATAATGTAGATCTCCTAGCCGAGACAGCTCCAAATGAGGCCATCATGAAATAAAGCCATCAAACTCTCCAGGATTACAATCTTAGAAAACCGAACCTAGCCTCTAATGTCTTGCTCATCAGCCTTCGTTCAGGGCCCCAGTTGCAAATCCTCTTTCCCTAATCTCTCATTTTGACAGTCCTCATAAAGTTATTCCTCTTTTACATACTCGCACACACAAAATGTAATATTGGGCTCCCTAATTGCAATCCCAGAGCTGACGAGGACTCACAGGCAGCTTCTGAATTCACTCTGGGTTTTTATTCTATCCTTTCAGCTTTCCCCGTAGATCCTCATGGGATGCTCACTCGAATGCTTTTTCCTATCAAAGCCCTGCTGTGACAGAGTCCTCCCACTCCCACTCTGCTCATTAGCATATATCCATCATTCTCATTTCTTAAGCAGTGGGGTGAGGGGGGGAGACGGTTATCAGGAAATGTGCTCCAGCTGCCAAAAACTGAGGGGTCACTCCAGGTCTGGCTCATGTTCCTGCCCATCCTCCTCACTGTCCAACTCTGCTGCCAGTTCCACTGGTCCGCTGACGGACCACAGCACATACATTTAGTTGAAAAGGCAGATGTCAGATTTCAATTCAGTTTGAAGGATCTCGACAGTTAGTACTGTGCGCTCAAACTAACAAAATGAAGTTCAATTTAGAGAAAGGCAAAGTCCTACACCTAGGTAATAATAATAACAATAACAATAATACCGCCTTCTGCCGTACGAAACCCAGCCACTGGTCAGGTCCCACAGAGTTGGCCTTCTCCAGGTTCCATAGACTAAACAATGTCGTCTGGCGGGACCCAGGGCAAGAGCCTTCTCTGTGGCAGCTCCGACCCTCTGGAATCAGCTCCCTCCAGAGATTAGAACTGCCCCTACCCTCCTTGCCTTTCGGAAACTCCTCAAAACCCACCTCTGTCGTCAAGCGTGGGGGAACTGAGACATCTCCCCCTGCCTGTGTAGTTTTAGTGCATGATATGACTGTATGTCTGTTTTTTATATTGGGGTTCCTTATTTTTAGATTTTTTTAAATGTACAATTGCTATTTTAGATTTTAAATTATTAGATTTGTCAATATATATTGTTTTTTATCACTATTGTGAGCCACCCCGAGTCTGCGGAGAAGGGCGGCATACAAATCTAATAGATAAATAAATAAATAATAATAATAATAATAATAATAATAATAATAATAATAATAATAATTTATTAGATTTGTATGCCACCCCTCTCCGAAGACTCAGGGTGGCTCACAACAACATAAACAGTGTACAAATCCAATTTTTAAAAATACAATTTAAAATGTTTATAATAAAATAATCACATGATCCAATCAAACCATAAACCAACCTTGACAATTGGGGGTGGTGGTGTTAATTTCACCATGCCTGGCAGCAAAGATGAGTTTTTAATAACTTATGAATCTGAAAAACCCGGGATAGAACAGCGAAGAGGAGGTCGGGGGGGGGGGGGGGCGCATGATAACAGTCTTCAGATACTTAAGGAGTTGTCACAGAGCGGAAGGGGTCACTCTAATGAGAGATTCAACCTGGAAATAAGGAAGAACTTTGTGACAGGGCGATCAACCAGTGAAACATCCTGCCACCGGAGGTTGTGAACGCCCCATCACTCGACACTTTCAAAAAGGGATTGGACTGCCTTTTGTCTGGGGTGGTGTAGGGTCTCCTGCTCAAGCAGGGGGTTGGACTAGATGACCTGCAACTCTAATAATAAATAAAATAAATAAAATTTATTATTCTATGTTAGAAGATGAATGTTTTCCCCATTTGTCCATTGAATAGTGATTTCTGACAGTCTCAAAATGGGTGAGCAGTATGGTCGGGCGGTAGGAAAAGCAAGTAGGATGCTTGGCTGCATAGCTAGAGGTATAACAAGCAGGAAGAAGGAGACTGTAATCCCCTTATATAGAGCGCTGGTGAGACCACATTTGGAGTACTGTGTTCAGTTCTGGAGACCTCACCTACAAAAAGATATTGACAAAATTGAACGGGTCCAAAGACGGGCTACAAGAATGGTGGAAGGTCTTAAGCATAAAACGTATCAGGAAAGACTTAATGAACTCAATCTGTATAGTCTGGAGGACAGAAGGAAAAGGGGGGACATGATTGAAACATTTAAATAAGTCAAAGGGTTAAATAAGGTTCAGGAGCGAAGTGTTTTTAATAGGAAAGTGAACACAAGAACAAGGGGACACAGTCTGAAGTTAGTGGGGGGAAAGATCAAAGGCAACATGAGAAAATATTATTTGACTGAAAGAGTAGTAGATCCTTGGAATAAACTTCCAGCAGACATGGTTGGTAAATCCACAGTAACTGATTTTAAACATGCCTTGGATAAACATATATCCATCCTAAGATAAAATACAGAAAATAATATAAGGGCAGACTAGATGGACCATGAGGTCCTTTTCTGCCGTCAGTCTTCTATGTTTCTATGTTTCTATGAATGGACTTCCAGAGCTGGAAATCTTTGCTGGAAATGTTCAAATCAAATCAAACCCTAACAGGGATGGCTGCAAATTGCACAATGTCTACAACACACAAGCCTGAACTCGACGTCTTCCAAGGAACTCAGGAAGCCTCCACATTTGACAAGAGGTAGTTATCTCGACAACTCTATCGGGAGCCCATTTACCCCCCACTGCAGAGTCTCGATAAAACAGACCTGCCAAAAAAAAAAAAGTCCAGCTGTGTTCCTTTATCTCTGAACTCATTTCTAGGTTTACACCATCTTTCCGCTTCTTAGAAAAATGAGCAGAAGGGGCTGTATTATTTTCTAAGAGGAAACTTTAAGGGATGTTCCCTTGGGGAAATGACTTCTGGATGATGTGAGACAACGGGTCTTTTCTGATGTGACACGGTGGATCTACTCCACTGCTTTCTTCAGAGAAATGGGGGTCACGTCCTCCAACATTGTCTGTCTTCAGCGGAGTAACAATCCCACAATGGCTCACTGCCAATTTGGAAAACAGCTTGACTTCGCTTCTCTGTTTGACGTTTCGATTGCCTTCGAATAATTCTGGGGAAGGGAACTCGCATAGCCAGTGCAGTCTTCCCCCCCCCTTTTTTTTTTCACACGATGATCAACAGAACCAGCCTATTGCCCCCACAATCCGGGTCCTCGTTTTACCACCTCGGAAGGATTGAAGGCTGAGTCAACCTTGAGCCGGTGATGAGATTTGAACCGCTGACCTGCAGATCTACCGTCAGCTTCAGTGGCCTGCAGTACAGCCCTCTACCTGCTGCGCCACCCCGGCTCTGCTTCCCCCAAGATCACCAGATGCTGGAGGCATCCAAACGCCCGAAATCTGATTTTTCCACCATCCCATCCAAATTGATGGCAGGCTTATACACACCCAAAATAAACAACAGAGTTTGACTGGCAGCCCTGTCAAAACTCTCTCTCTCTCTCCAGAGTTTGGAAATCCAGTTTGTCGCAGCACCAAACTTGGCAATGCTTTTCTTTTCTTCTTTCTCTCCACCCCCCTCTCCTCCCTGGAGACAGAAAAATACTCACGGATATAATAAGGCAGAGTTTTTTTCTCTTTATCTCTTTCTGCATTGCTCAATTGGGAAGCTCAATTTTAGGCAATTGTGTATGCTGGCTGCCAAACATAATAATAAAAGCCTTAAATTAGTGGCACTGTCACGCTTTGGAGGGGGGCGATGAAGGGACACATTGGGGAGGATGAAGTCAGCTCCATGCGATACGAAGCAATTGCAGGCCACCCTCGATATAGGACCACAATTTCCCGTCGCTAAGCGTGACCTTTCTTTGGTGATGTTCTGGTTAGCTCTGGCCCTGCTCCTGCCCCAAGGACTGTGGATGTGGGGGAGACATCCACATGCTGCAGGCCTGTTTTGTCCCCCGGTGGAATCTGATGATGAAGGCTTCTCTGACCAAGAAGACATGAGTGACAGGGAGGAGGAGAGTGGGGCAGACAGCTCAGAAGGAGATCACTTATCTAGCTCCTCCTTCGATTCAGAACAAGAGTTAATGATACAGCCACACATGCGGAGAGCGATGCATAGGCAGCAACAACTGAGAGATTATTATCAAAGAAAATGAGGCCACCTGTGGTTGGGTGGGGCTGTGGTAATTAGTGAGGCTGCTATAAAGAGCAGCCTGTGGGTTTGGCTGCCTTGCTGGCTTTGACCTTTTGTGTGCTGATTATTCCCCACTTTGAAACTAAACAAGAGCAAAGTGTGTGTCACTTTGTGAAAGAAGAAGGACTGTGAATTGCCTCACAGCTTCAAGCTAAGTATCACAGAACTGATAAGGGACTTGTACAAATTACCAGTTTGTTTGGAGACCAGTGCTCTCTGCTATACCAAAAGAGGGCTTAGGTTAAGTGAATTTTCATTATAAAGAACATTGTTTTGAATTTTCAAACGTCCGTGTGTCTGAAACTTGTACCTGTGAATTTTCGGGAGGAGTCTACCAGACAGTCCGACAGAACAGGTGAGTTCTGCCCCGTTTTGCAAGCTCTCTGGCCACAGCTGTTCGGTGAATCGCTGCACTTGGTGAAGTCAGGAACACAATTGTTCAGCGAATCTGTCTTCCCCGTTGATTTAGCTTGTGGGTAGGTCACAAAAAGGGATCGCGTAACCCAGTGAGACACAAGGGCGTGTATGCCCTGTCGGTACCACTGCTTGTTCTGGTCACGAAGCTATTTCTGCATTGTGCAAATCTGTCATCTGCACCTCTATAACTGTCTGGTTTGGTGCTGCAACCCAACAGGACCGACACAGACTTCAGAGGAGAATCAGAACTGCAGAAAAGACAATTGCTGCCAACCTGCCTTCCATTGAGGACCTGTAGACTGCACGAGTCAAAAAGAGGGTGGTGAAAATATCTACTGACCCCTCACATCCTGGACACAAATTGTTTCAACTCCTACCCTCAAAAGGTCGCTACAGAGCACTGCACAGCAAGACAACTAGACACAAGAACAGTTTTTTTCCCCAAAACGCCATCACTCTACTAAACAAATAATTCCCTCAATACTGTCAAACTTTTTACTAAGTCTGCTCTTCTATTTCTAATAGTTTTTTCTCATCATTCCTATCACCCATTTCCTCTCACTTATGACTATATGACTGTAAGTTTTTGCTTGTATCCTAAGATTTTTATTAATATTGATTGTTTCTTCATTGCTTATTTGACCCCTATGACAATCATTAATTGGGACAAATGTATATTTTTCTTTTATGTATACTGAGAGCATATGCACCAAGACAAATTCCTTGTGTGGCCAATCACACTTGGCCAATTCTATTCTGTTCTGTTCTATTCTATTCCATTCTATTCTATTCCATTCTATTATATTATACTATATTCCCTGGGGACACTGCAAAAGTCGTAGATAAATGTGATAAGGGTACAATATATTTAATGTTACATATTTTGACTGCTGCTAGATTAGCTTTGCACAAAAATGGAAGAACAAAGGAACCCCCTCAGAGGAAGGATGCCCTCATCACCTCGAGATTCGACTACTGTAATGCTCTCTACATGGGGCTACCTTTGAAAAGTGTTCGGAAACTTCAGATCGTGCAGAATGCAGCTGCGAGAGCAAACATGGGCTTCCCATGTTACACCAACACTCCGTGGCCTGCATTGGTTGCCGATCAATTTCCGGTCACAATTCAAAGTGTTGGTTATGACCAATGCATCGGACCAGAATATCTCCAGGACCGCCTTCTGCCGCACGAATCCCAGCGACCGATTAGGTCCCACAGAGTTGGCCTTCTCTGGGTCCCGTCGACTAAACAATGTCGTCTGGCGGGTCCCAGGGTAAGAGCCTTCTCTGTGGTGGCCCCAACTCTCTGGAACCAGCTCCCCCCGGAGATTAGAACTGCACCCACCCTCCTTGCCTTCCGTAAACTCCTTAAAACTCACCCCTGCCATCATGCATGGGGGAATTGAGGCCTTCCCCCCTCCCCCGGGCCTATACAATTTATGTATGGTATGTCTGTGTGTATGTCTGGTTTAATAATGGGCTTTTTTTAATTTTTAAATTTATTAGATTTGTTGTGAATTGTTTTATTATATGTTGTGAGCCGCCCCGAGTCTACGGAGAGGGGCGGCATACAAATCTAATGAATGAATGAATGAATGAATGAATGAATGAATGAATGAATAAATAAATAAATAAATAAATAAATAAATGGATATTGTATAAATTACTGTCTTGTGCTAAAATGGATAGACTCACGATGGAGTGGAAATGTGATGCCTCGTCTTACAAACCCCTCGTCATACAAACTTTTCGAGATACAAACCCGGGGTTTAAGATTTTTTTGCCTCTCCTTCCAAACTATTTTCACCTTACAAACCCAAGCCGCCGCCACTGGGATGCCCCGCCTCCGGACTTCTGTTACCAGCGAAGCGCCCGTTTTTGCACTGCTGGGATTCCCCTGAGGTTCCCTTCCATGGGAAACCCCACCTCCGGACTCCCGTGTTTTTGCAATGCTGCAGGGGAATCCCAGCAGCACAAAAACAGGCCTTTCGCTGGCAATGGAAGTCCGGAGGTGGGGTTTCCCAGCGAGGGGAGCCTCCGCGAAATCAAAGCATCACAAAAACATGGAAGTCCGGAGGTGGGGTTTCGAGGACTTCCGTGTTTTTGTGATGCTGCAATTTCGCTGAAACTCCCCTCGCTCGGAAACCCCACCTCCGGACTTCCGTTGCCAGTGAAGCCCCAGTTTTTGCGCTGCTGGGATTTCCCTGTAGCATCACAAAAACACGGGAAGTCTGGAGGTGGGGTTTCCCATGGAGGGGAGCCTCAGGGGAATCCCAGCAGCGCAAAAACGGGCGCTTCGCCTGGCAAAAGGGGTGAGTTTTGGGCTTGCACACATTAATCGCTTTTCCATTGATTCCTATGGGAAACATGGTTTCGTCTTACAAACTTTTCACCTTACAAACCTCGTCCCGGAACCAATTAAGTTTGTAAGACAAGGTATCACTGTATTTTGAAATTTGGGATAATTTGTAATGCTGGTGAAAATCGAGGAGGAAGGTTGGGATTATGAATTAGTGATAAATTGGAATTGTATATATTCTTATATTAGTGAATAAGGAAAATGGATTCAGCATTTGGCTACCAATAGGTTTCCGGACACGATTCAAAGTGTTGGTTATGACCTATAAAGCCCTACGTGGCATTGGGCCAGATTACTTATGGGACCTTCTTCTGCCACATGAATCACACTATCTGGTTAGGTCTCATAGAGTTGGCGTTCTCCAGGTCCCGTCAACTAGACAATGTCACTTGGTAGGGCCTAGGGGAAGAGCCTTCTCTGTGGGGGCCCCACGGGTGAGAAGAAAGCGTGGGAGACATGAGCAGTTACGCAGGCGTAGAGGGAGGCCTTGAATACTGCTGTGTGTAGTGTGTAATCACAGGTTGTTTAAAAGGGGAGGGGACTGGGAGGTTTCCTTTGTAGGAAACCAACGTTTATACCTACAAGAGGGAAAGACCAAGTTCAGAGTTTTTCCCCCCTCTCAAATATTGCTGCAGTCTTGAAAAAATATCATTTTGAGAAGTCTGTGAGTATTTCTGCTTCAGCCAAGTTAAAGATTTTAAGTTACAACCCTGTTTTGGGAACATTGCTTATCAGTTTTGCCTCTTGCTTTGAATTTTGGCAGTCAACATTCTTGGCTTTAATTTGTGGTTTTCAACACGTTTGCTTGTACAATAGACTATTATACTCCCCAACTCTGTGTCTAAAGATTAATTGGGATCTAACTTTATATCTAACAGATACAACCTTAAAGTAAACCGCTCTAAACTCGACTGCAGGAAATACAGCTTTAGTAACCGAGTAGTTGATGCATGGAACTCACTACCATCTCCTAACCCCCAAAACCCTTAGACTATCCACAGTCGAGCTCTCCCGATTCCTAAGAGGTCAGTAAGGGGTGTACATAAGCGCACTAGAGTGCCTTCCGTCCCCTGTCCTAATGTCTCTCTTTTACTAGTATCATGTACATAAATATTATATCTTTGTATACCACCAATACATACATGAAAAAATAAATTATATATATATATATGTATGTATGTATGTATGTATGTATGTATGTATGTAGGCAGGCAGGCAGGCAGGCAGGCAGGCAGGCAGGCAGGCAGGCAGGCAGGCAGGCAGGCAGGCAGGCAGGCAGGCAGGCAGGCAGGCAGGCAGATAGAGATAGATAGATAGATAGATAGATAGATAGATAGATAGATAGATAGATAGATAGATAGATAGATAGATAGATAGAAACATAGAAACATAGAAACATAGAAACATAGAAACATAGAAACATAGAAACATAGAAACATAGAAACATAGAAACATAGAAACATAGAAGTATGACGGCAGAAAAAGACCTCATGGTCCATCTAGTCTGCCCTTATACTATTTTCTGTATTTTATCTTAGGATGGATATATGTTTATCCCAGGCATGTTTAAATTCAGTTACTGTGGATTTATCTACCACGTCTGCTGGAAGTTTGTTCCAAGGATCTACTACTCTTTCAGTAAAATAATATTTTCTCATGTTGCTTTTGATCTTTCCCCCAACTAACTTCAGATTGTGTCCCCTTGTTCTTGTGTTCACTTTCCTATTAAAAACACTTCCCTCCTGGACCTTATTTAACCCTTTAATATATTTAAATGTTTCGATCATGTCCCCCCTTTTCCTTCTGTCCTCCAGACTATACAGATTGAGTTCATTAAGTCTTTCCTGATACGTTTTATGCTTAAGACCTTCCACCATTCTTGTAGCCCGTCTTTGGACCCGTTCAATTTTGTCAATATCTTTTTGTAGGTGAGGTCTCCAGAACTGAACACAGTATTCCAGATGTGATAGATAGATAGATAGATAGATAGATAGATAGATAGATAGATAGATAGATAGATAGACAGACAGACAGACAGACAGACAGAGATAGATAGAGATAGATAGATAGATAGATAGATAGATAGATAGATAGATAGATAGATACATAGATAGATACATAGATACATAGATAGATACATAGATACATAGATAGATGAATAAAATTATTGCTGGCTGGTCATCAAGTCAGACAGAATAATCATAAGTTGGGGATTACCTACCTAATAAGCACCAATTCTTATTTTATGTTGTTTTTTTCAGATGCTTCTCCTACAGGTGAGAAACACGTGCTAGAAGATGGAAGAAAAAGAAGACATTTTAGGCTGGAGCAGGTTCCGGAGCTGACGTGTGGGACAATATTCTTTTGGCCCCCTTTTTCCTTTTTCTTTTTGGACATATATGGTTACCTCCGCCAGAACGTACCCCTAATAAAACACTCAAGAGCTTCGGAGATAAGATAATGTAATATACAGCAAAGGAAAGGTGGAAGGCTGTCGTTTGTGTAGCAAATATCCCTTCCTTTTTCAGGAGCCTGGAGATGCATTTATGAAATTCCCCCTTGGAATTATTTGAGGAAACACTGCATGGATGGGACGTAAAATGTTCCCTGTCTTGGCGATCGGTTTTAAAAATCAAATTTTTAAAACCAGCACCTCCAAGTTAGCTTCCTTTAAGTAATGATGGTTATCTCCAGCGACCAGCTGAGTCTTATTTGCTTGATTCCCTTCTTTGAGCCACACAGCTTAGTGCTTAAAAGTAAATCACAGGCGGCAAAATAAAAATGAATCTGATTTTGCTTTTTGTCGTCTTGCCGGTTTCCTTTTTGGGTGTGCATCCTTCTTCGAAGACAGCTGACCGTTTCAGCGGAGGGAGGGAGGAGCAGAGAGAAAGAGAAAAGGAAGGAAGGAAGGAGGGAAGGAAGGAAGGAACCCGGGGGAAGAGCCTTCTCTGTGGCGGCCCCGGGCCTCTGGAACCAACTCCCCCCAGAGATCAGAATTGCCCCCACCTTCTTTGCCTTTCGTAAACTTCTTAAAACCCACCTCTGCCATCAGGCATGGGGGAATTGAAATATCTTCCCCAGGCCTATATAATTTATGTATGGTGTGTTGTGTGCATGTTTTTTAAATTATGGGTTTTTAACTTCGTATTATTAGATTTGTATTGTACATTGTTTCTATCACTGCTGTGAGCCTCCCCGAGTCTACGGAGAGGGGCGGCATACAAATTTAATAAAGAAGGAAGGAAGGAAGGAAGGAAAAAAGAAAAGGAAGAAAAAAGATAAAGAAAGGTGTTGTGGTTAGCTCTGGCCCAGCTCCTGCTCCAAGGACTGTGGAGGTGGACAAATGTCACAGGCCTGTTTTGCTGCCGACAGAGTCGGCCAGTGAATTATCCTCTGAAGAAGGGAGTGTCGGTGAGATGGATGAGGGGGGCTTGGCAGACAACCCAGGAAGAAGCCAATCCTCATTATCTTCGCTAGATTCTGATGAGGAAACAATGATAGACCCACGCATGCGTAGAACTATGCATAGGAGAGAACAGCTTCAAAAGTATTATAGGAGATAATTGAGTCCACCTGTGTTTGGGTGGGCTTCAAGTAATTATTGCTGCTGTTAAATTGGCAGCGTGCTGGCCTCGCAGTGTGGAAGATTATCTGATCGTACTTGTTGGACCGTGACTTGCCGTTTCAGGATTTGTTCTCAGGACTCTGTTTGGATTTCAGGACTTTGGCCATAAATCATTGTGAGTTTTGCAACAGAAAGAGAGAGAGGAAAGAGAGAGAGAGAGAGAAAGATAGATAGATAGATAGATAGATAGATAGATAGATAGATAGAAAGAAAGAAGAAATAAATAAATAAAATGAAAGATAGATAGATAGAAAGAAAAAGATAGATAGAAAGAAAGAAAGAAAGAAAGAAAAAAGGTTAAAGAAAGAAAGACTGCAAAGAAAAAAGGTAAAAGAAAGAGGGAAAGAAGGAAGATAACCTGAAAGAATTGAAGAAAGGAAGGAAGAAAATAGATGAAAGAATGGGAGGAAAGAAGGAAAATAACATGAAACAATGAGAGGAAGTAAGAAAGATATCAGATGAAAGAATGGGAGGGAGAGAGGAAAGGAAAAAGAACAGAAAGACAGGAAGAAAAAAATGCAAAGTAAAAGGGTAAAAGAAAGGGAAGGAAGGAAGAAAACATGAAAGAATGGGAGAGAGGGATGGAGGAAAATAATAGATGAAAGAATGGGAGGAAAGAAGGAAAATAAAATGGAAGAATGGGAGGAAGGAAGAAAGATAACAGATGAAAGAATGGGAGGGAGGGAAGGAAGGAAGACTGGGGAGAAAGAGGAAAGGAGAGGGATGTAGTAGGAAACAAAAGAAGGAGGGAAAGAAAGAAGGAAGAAGAGGAAGGGAAGGAAGGAAGGAAGAAGAGGAAGGGAAGGAAGGAAGGAACTCCGTGTTTAATCCTGTAAACTCTTCATGTAGTTTTCTTAAGAATATAGATGTGGTTATCATTATTTTCCTCCTGGGATGATTATTATTATTTTGATTTTCCAATCTAGCCTAAACCTCTGGATTTCCCTAATAATCTGCATCCAAGATTACTGAGAACCCAGGTTAACTCATTGCAATAAATCACAGCCTACCATAAATTGCCTTTTGCCAAGCAATATGTGTAAATTAATATACGTAGGCAATTTCAAAAGTTCTTTCCATAACAAACAGCGCCGTGCTAATGATGCCTTCTGAAATTTGACATTTTCCATATCCTGAGACCTCGATCCCATAATAACCCCTTTCCATTTCTTCCCCAAGCCCCAGATTTAATGTTCTGCCACGATGGGAATTTAGAATGTGCAAGTGCTTTGAAGAACTCGTTGCAGGTTTATTGGGGATCGTTGGGGAAAGAACCATATGGCTGTACATTTTGAAGTTTACAACTTTCGCTGAGACAGCTGGTCCATTTCCCACAGAACAATGTAATAATACAGAATAATAATTGGCAGAGCAAAGATAGACTTCGCTGATTGCATCTCTGGGGACGTTAAGACAGGACCTAGAAGTTCTCAGGCTGGAGATGTCAGTTATGCCAACAGCAACTATTCAGAGCTAAGCGTCTCTTGAAATGTGGAGAACGAAGGACGTGAAAGCCATGTTTAAATTTATTTTTATTTTTTATTTTATTCATTTGTCCAATACACAAATACATAGGAAGAAAAATAGACATGTGATAATATAAATGAGGGTGAAAGTGAACTTAGAGGAGAGGATATATGAAAGGAAGAGAATATATAAGATAGGTGAAAGAAAGGAAAGACAATTGGACAGGGGACGAAAGGCACACCAGTGCACTTATGTACGCCCCTTACTGGCCTCTTAGGAACCTGGAGAGGTCAATCGTGGAGAGTCTAAGGGAGAAGTGTTGGGGGTTAGGGGTTGACACAATTGAGTCTGGCAATGAGTTCCACACTTCGATAACTCGATTGTTGAAATCATATTTTTTACAGTCACGTTTGGCGCGGTTCGTATTAAGTTTGAATCTGTTGCGTGCTCTTGTGTTATTGCGGTTGAAGCTAAAGTAGTCATTGACCGGTAGGACGTTGCAGCGTATGATCTTGTGGGCAATACTCAAATCGTGTTTTAGGCACCGTAGTTATAGGCTTTCTAGACCCAGGATTGTAAGTCTATTTTCGTAGGGTATTCTGTTTCGAGTGGAGGAGTGAAGGGCTCTTCTGGTGAAATATCTTTGGACATTTTCAAGGCTGTTGATGTCTGAGATGTGGTATGGGTTCCAGACAGATGAGCAGTAGTCTAGGATGGGTCTGGCAAAAGTTTGTAGGCTCTTGTGAGTAGTGTGAGATTGCCTGAGCAGAAGCTGCATAGGATCAGGTAGGAGCATGACACTCCTGGCACACTAATAATAGTAACAACAGAGTTGGAAGGGACCTTGGAGGTCTTCTAGTCCAACCCCCTGCTTAGGCAGGGAATCCTACACTACTTCAGAAAAATGGTTATCCATCTTCTTAAAAACTTCCAGTGTTGGAGCATTCACAACTTCTGGAGGCAAGCTGTTCCACTGATCAATTCTTCTAACTGTCAGGAAATTTCTCCTTAGTTCCAAGTTGCTTCTCTCCTTGTTCAGCTTCTACCCATTGCTTCTTGTTCTACCCTCTGGTGCTTTGGAGAATAGCTTGACTCCTTCTTCTTTGTGACAACTTCTGAGATATTGGAAGACAGGTTTAGGACATTTAGCCTCCGCCAGTTGGATGAAGCTCTTTCCTCCGCAGCCACTGATCGGCCGCTGCCTTCACTCCCTCTCCCAAAGGCCCCTAGCTCTTGGCCCCAGCCCTTTGGCCACAAAAATCCAAATTCAGCCACAGCCTTTTGGCCACATGGGACACTTCGCCACCATCCAATCAGAAAGGTTGTTACAAAATGCTACTTTTGGAAGGAAAGAATGGGACAGTTTGCACTTTCATACACAAACACACACATTGAATGATAGAGATGGAAGGGACCTCGGTGGCCATCTAGTCTGACCTGACCCACCTTCTCATTCAGGAGACTTACAGAATGATAGAGAGGGAAGGGACCTTGGTGGCTATCTTGTCTGACCCACTTTCTCATTCAGGAGACTTACAGCATGATAGAGAGAGAAGGGACCTCGTGGCCATCTATTCTGACCCTCCCTTTTCATTCAGGAGACTTACAGAATGATAGAGAGGGAAGGGACCTCGGTGGCCATCTAGTCTGCCCCCCCCTTCTCATTCCCATTCCCTGGAAGACTGCTATTTATTTGTTTGTTTGTTTGTTTGTTTGTTTGTTTGTTTGTCAAACAAGTATAGTATTATAGTACATATTAACATAACATAAGTAGAACGTAGTAATAGAAAGGATAATAAGACAGTAGGACAGGGACATTAGGCACATAAGTGCACTTATGCACGCCCCTTACAGACCTCTTAGAAAAGGGGAGAGGTCAATTGTAGGTAATGTAAGGTTGAAGATTTTGGGGTTGGGGGAAGTAACAACAGAGTCAGGTAATGAGTTCCAGGTGGTGACCACTCTATTGCTGAAATCGTATTTTCTGCAGTCACGTTTCGAGCAATTTACATTCAGTTTGTATCTATTATGTGCTCTTGTGTTGTTGTTGAAGGTGAAGTGGTCACTGACAGGGAGTACATTATGATGTATGATTTTATGAGCAACAGTTAAATCAGTTCAGAGATGACATAGTTGTAAATTTTCTAGATTTAGTATTTGAAGTCTGGAAGAGTAGGATAATTTGTTACGTAAGGAGGAGTGAAGGACTCTTCTTGTGAAGTATTTCTGGACTCCTTCGATTGTATTAATATCTGATATGCAGTGTGGATTCCACACAGGTGAGCTGTATTCTAGAATAGGTCTGATGAATGTTTTGTATGCTCTGGTTAATAAATCAGTGTTTCTAGAGAAGAAGCTACGTAAGATTAGGTTTACAATTCTTAATGCTTTTTTGGCAATGCTGTTACAGTGGGCTCTAGCACCTAGGTCATTGGAAATGAGGACTCCAAAGTCTTTGACTGAGTGAGGGTCCTCTGTTAGTTCAGTTTTACCAAGTATGTATTCAATATTTGGATTTTTTTTACCAATGTGTAAGACGGAGCATTTGTTGGTAGAGATTCGAAGTTGCCAGTTGTCAGACCATTCAGCTACATGGTCAAGGTCCTTTTGAAGAGTAGAAGTATTGTCAGTCTCCCCTGGGGAGATTGACTTCCTGGTCCTTCTTTTTATTAAACTAGCCATGCCCAATTCCTGCAAACCGTTCTTCATATGTTTTAGCCTCCAGTCCCCTAATCATTTTTGTTGCTGTTCTCTGTACTCTTTCTAGAGTCTTAACATCCTTTTTGCATCGTGCTCCTCAACGGGACTAAGTCCACATGGATAGAGGTAGGCAGCGGGATCAGTCCTCGGCCCAGTACTCTTCAACATATTTATCAATGACCTAGACAAGGGAATAGAAGGGGAATTAATTAAATTCGCAGATGACACCAAGCTGGCAGGAGTGGCCAACACCCCAGAGGATAGACACAGGATACAGAAAGATCTAGACAGACTTGTACAGTGGGCCGAAACGAACAAAATGAAGTTCAATGTAGAGAAAAGTAAAATCCCTACACCTAGGCAAAAAAACCCCAAAACGTGCATACAAATTAGGCGAAACCACACTCACCATGAGTGACTGTGAAAGGGATCTTGAAGTCTTGCTGGATAACCAGCTAAACATGGGCCAGCAATGTGCAGCAGCGGCTAAAAAAGCCAACACAATCCTAAGCTGCATCAACAGGGGGATACACTCCAAGACCAGAGTGGTAATAATACCACTCTATAAGGCCCTGGTCAGACCACACCCTGGAGTATTGCATCCAGTTCTGGTCACCACACTTCAAAAAAGATATAGAGACTCTAGAGAGGGTGCATAAAAGAGCAACTAAAATGATAAGGGGACTAGAGACCAGGTCATACGAGGAAAGGTTGCTGAACTGGGCATGGATAGTCTAGTAAAAAGAAGGGCCAGGGGGGACATGATAGCTGTATATAGGTATTTGAGGGGTTGCCACAGAGAGCAGGGGGACGCACTGTTTTCCAGGGCACCAGAGGGCCGGACGAGGAACAACGGTTGGAAACTGACCAAGGAAAGATTCAACCTGGAGATAATAAAGAATTTCCTGACAGTGAGAGCGATCAACCAGTGGAACGGCCTGCCAGCGGAGGCTGTGGACTCCCCAACTTTGGACACTTTCAAGAGGAGATTGGACTGCCATTTGGCTGGAGTGCTGTAGGATTTCCTGCTCAGGCAGGGGGTTGAACTTGATGACCTATAAGGTCCCTTTCAACTCTAATAACACATAAAAAAATAAAAAATTAAAAACGGATGCCGTATTCCAGGTGTGGGCCTTACCAAGGCCTTATAAAGTGGTATTCACACTTCAGGTGATCCTGATTCTATCCCTCTGTTTATGCAGCCTAAAACTGCATTGGCCTTATTTTGGCAGCTGCAGTCATAAAATCTTGTTTTACGACTGCACAGATCCCTTCATTGGGACCAACATGAACACTTGTGGGTTTGTTTTTCTTATTGCTCAGGTTTTATTGTAGGCCATATCGGGTAGCAACATGTGTTACCTGCCTTTTGAGAATTTCGTTCTGGCACCCTTCAGCAGGGATGGAATTCCTCCAAAAAATGTATGATAGACAGTTTTTGTCAAAGGGTGTGATGAAAGAGAATCGGGAGAAGGTAGCTGTGCATGAGAGAGCTGGTGCGCTTTCAAAGTAACTCAAGAGCCAGGAATGGGGAAAGAGTCGCATTTTGCATTCTCGTTGCAATTAGATAAGGAAGATTTTGGAAGGGTGAAAGAAAGAAAGGAAATCTTCAGGAGCGGTTTTTCCTGCAGAAGCAAGATGACACAGATTTCTTGGAAATAATCAAAAGTAAGTAAAAATAAATAAATTCCAGGGGATGTATGTGGAATTACAAGGAAGGTGAAATATATTCAGATGCTGCTTGCATCTTGGATGCGTTTTGGTATCCTAGACTAGTGTTCTTGGCACCCCGACTCTGAGAGTGGAGAGGATGAGGAGTAAGAGACTGAAAGCCAACCAGAGATGGTGGCACCTTCAGAAGTAGTATTGTGTGACTCAGAAGATGATGAAGAGGCCTTATAGGTGCAAGAGTGAGAAGACAGGAGTATTTGAGGAGGAAAGGATCTGGCATTAATAGCTCTATAGAATGCTTGGCAACGCCTTGTGACTATGTAAGGGAAGGTCTCGCGATGAATCAGTGTAAGCAACAACATTCTAACAATGGAGGGGTGCAGGCTCCATGGCTTAAGGATCATTTCTGCCCATAACAGTTTGAAGAACTGTAATCTGCTTCTTCAAACAGTTCTGCCAATATGCTGTTAGTTGGATGATTGACAGAATTACTTCAAAGAGACTTTTTAATGAGCTTTTGGATTCCGGCCCAAGACTCTGCTTATCTGAGGATCATAGGCCTGGGAACACTGCCCTGAATGGACTAAATATGCCTTTGACTTTTAACCATTTTATGATGTGCTTGTTTTAAGCAATATGTCACAATTTTGTACTTTCCCGGCTGGGTGTGTAAACTTAAATTCCTGTCAGCGTCTCGCCTAGACAGAACACACAGTCTCTCCAGGGTCATGGGAATCCCCTTTTGCAACCTACTGATGAGCATAATCCATAGGGAAGCCAGATTCACTTAATAGCCATCTTACTTACTTAACCCCTGCACTGATGCACTTAACAACTGTCATTTAGCCATAGACATCTGGGGCTCGATTGCGGTCATATGTCCAGGACTACCTGTGATGAAGCATCATCTGAGGCATAGAAGAAGTCATCAGGTTTTCTTGGAATCTGTTGTGATTCAGCCTGAGGCTGCTCAGGGACCGGCTGCGTCTCTGCTGGTTCCATGCCCGGAGGAGGAGGACAGCGAAGAGGAGGGGCTGAGCAGTCGGACGGGGGAGGGGACAGTCAGGAATGGGATGAAGGAGAACAGCATGAGAGCCCCGGGGGGGGGGGCTCTCCCCAGCCAGTAGCTTGGAATCATTAGGTGATGACGCACAAGCTGTCATTGACATGCGACAGAGACGTTCAGAGCAACTAAAGGAGCAGCTAAAGAAATATTATCAACATTGAATTAGAAACAGCTGGGTTTGGGTGTGGTCCTCTTCAGTAGGGTTTAAAAGGCAGGCAAGCCCTTGAAGCCATGAGGAGTGTTATCAGTTGGAGTTGCGGTGACCTGCTTTGATTCTCGGCGTCTCTGATCTTGGCTTGTGGCCTAGCAGTCTGGAAGACTCGTGGGAGGCATATCTTTGCTATCTACAGCTTCATCTTGGCAGCAAGAATCCTGTATTGCTTCATGGACTATTGCCTTTGTGTATATCTTTGAAGTTCCAGCGTTTTCCTGTTTGTAAGGACATTTTCTGTTCCCTGTGTTTTCTTTGAATTCTGTAAACTGCCTTTGCCTTTTACCGGTGTGTCTGGCTTCTCTTTTTGGGTTGGGTTTAGCTTCCGGAGTGACCCAGACAGAACAGAACCCAGTTTGTGAAGGCTGGAAATGAGCTGTGGTTTAGACACCGTTGGCGTGATGTTCTGAATGCTTTTGAAGACTAACCAAAACCTCATTCGGAAAGGACGAGAAATGCTGGGACTTATTTTTTTTTTCAAAATTCTTCCTTGCCTTACAAGGAAGAGGAGGAGGAGGAGGAGGAAGAAGAAGGAGAGGAGGAGGAGGAAGGGGAAAGGGAGCAGGAGAAGGAGGAGGTGGAGGAGGAGAAAAGAGGGGAAAGGGAAGGGGAGGAGGAGGCGGAAGAAGAAGAGGAGGAGGAGGAGGAGGAGGAGGAGGAGAAAAGAAGGAGGAGGAGGAGGAAGGGGAGGGGGACAAAGGGAGAAGGAGAAGGAGGAGGTGGAGGAGAAGAGGAAGAGGAGGGGGAGGAAGAAGAATATGATGAAGGAAGAGGAGGAGGAAGGGGAAGGGGGAGAAGGAGGAGGAGGAGGCAGAGGAGAAGAAGGAGAAAATGATGAGGAGGAAGAGGAAGAAGAATCCCATCCTTCTATCAACACCATCTCGGATTGGACAGCAGTACAATGGAAAACTCTGCAGGATTAAATCGGAGAATGTCCTAGATAAAGAAATCCTGCCCAGCCTTCTCTCCTTCAGCTTTATCCTCATTCTCTGACATTAATGCCGGTGAAACAGAGATTAGCAAAGCAACCTTTGAGTTAAGTGAGGACTGCAGCTGGGAGATAAGTCTAGCAGCCTATCTCGCCTGCGCGCGTGTGTGTTCAATTCGCTCACTCAAAACCTCCTTTTGACTCAGGCAGATTGGCCTGAATATCAAGTCATTCCCTTTCAAGCATCCTCTCCCAGATCCCCCTCTCCCCCACTCTCCCTCCCTCCCTCCTTGCCTCCATCTCTCCCTCTGTCTCTCTTTCTCTCTCCCTCTCTCCAAAACCTTTTCCAATGGGAGGCACCGTCACACAGGATATCAACCTCTGTTAGGAACATGTTAGGAGGACATTTGCAGCTCAGGGTTGAAATGAGCGGCCCTTGATCCTCTCTGAGGTTTTATGACCCAACTAGGTAACATTATCAGTGATAGTAAGAAATAGGGTTTGCTTTCAGTTTATATTCTAAGGGCTTGCCCCATCAGTGTTTGTGCTTGAACAGGGGACTGGACTAGAAGATCTTTATGGTTGCTTCCAATTCTGTCCTTCTGTATTAAGTTGGGTATTTTTGGAATTTTTGACAAACTGTGCTCCAAACTCTCTCTCTCTTTTCCCCCCCTCTCTCCGTCCCTCCCCCCTTCTCTCCCTCCCCCCATCTCTCTCCATCCATCCATCCATCCATCCATCCATCCCTCCTGGGAATGGGATCTTGGAGTCCTAGTGGACAACTATTTAAATATGAGCCAGCCATGTGCAGTAGCTGCCCAAAAAACCAACACAATTCTAGGCTGCATTAACAGAGGAATAGAATCAAGATCACGTGAAGTGTTAATACCACTTGGTAAGGCCACACTTGGAATGCTGCATTTAGTTTTGGTCATTGCAATGTCAAAAGGATGTTGAGACTGTAGAAAAGGTGAAGAGAAGAAGATGATTAGGGGACTGGAGGCTAAAACGTTTGAAGAACGGTTGCAGGAACTGGGCATGGCCAGTTTAATGAAAAAAAGGACCAGGGGAGATGTGATAGTAATGTTCCAATATCTCAGGGATGTTGTGATTCAGCCTGAGGCTCCTCAGGGACCGTCTGCGTCTCTGCTGGCTCCATGCCCGGAGGAGGAGGACAGCGAACAGGAGGGGGAGGAACAGGCAGACGGGGGAGAGGAATGTCAGGAATGGGATAAGGAGAACAGCCTGAGAGCCCCCGGGGGGGGCTCTCCCCAGCCAGTAGCTTGGACTCATTAGATGAGGAAGCACAAGCTGTAATCGACATGCGACAGCGACGTTCAGCTCAGAGAAAAGAACAATTACAGAGCTATTTTCACCACTGAATTGGCAACAGCTGGCTTTGGGTGTGGTCCTCATCGGCAGGGTTTAAAAGGCAAGCCAGCCTTTGCAGACATGTGGAGTGTTATCAATTGGAGTTACGGTGTCCTGCTTTGTTCTCGGCGTCTCTGTTCCTGGCTTGTGGCCCAGCAGTTTGGAAGACCCGTGGGAGGTGTAGGTCTGCTATCTACAGCCTTGGCTTGGCAGCAAGAATTCTGTATTGCTGCACGAACTTTTGCCTTCGTGGATATATCTGAAGATAGAGCATTTTCCTGTTTGTAAGGACATTTTCTGTTACCTGTGTTTTTCTTGAATTTATAAACTGCCTTTGCCTTTTACCGGTGTGTTTGGCTTCTCTTTTTGGGTTGGTATTGGCTTCTGGAGTGACCCAGACAGAACAAGGGGTTGCCACAAAGAATAAAGAGTCAACCTATTCTCCAAAGCACCTGAGGGTAGACAAGGAGCAATGGATGGAAGCTGAATAAGGAATAATAATAATAATAATAATAATAATAATAATAATAATAATAATAATAATAGACAGAGGAAGACTTTAAAAAAAGAAAAGAAAGAGAAGATTGAGAAAGTTCTCGAGAAAGTCATGTTGTGGGCTGCAATACAAATGGTGGAATTGAACCCTTAACCCGAACTGTATCTCTAGTGATTACTTGGCTGGATCTATTACGGTAACCTTCCATGATCCTACATGTTCTACTTATTGCAGTGTTGCAATTAGTAGAACATGTAGGATGTAATATTAAATGGGGATTGACTTACTCTCTTTCAGAAGGAGTCAACATATTCTCCAAACAAAGCACCTGAGGGTAGAATAAGAAGCAATGGGTGGAAACTAAACAAGTAGAGAAGCAACAAAGAACTAAGGAGAAATTTCCTGACAGTCAGAACATTGACCAGTGGAACGGCTTGCCTCCAGAAGTTGTGAATGCTCCAACACTGGAAGTGTTTTAAGCAGATGTTGGATAAGCATCTCTCTTA